>NC_080734.1:20785134-20952634 GCF_019097595.1 Hemibagrus wyckioides | reverse complement strand
ACCAACAAGAAAACTTCATGCTAACGGTTACAACATAGTGAACATAAAAGCAACATACCTTTTTTATACAGCTAGAAAACAGAAAATAAATTTTACCCAACTCATGTAACAATTAATTATAAAAAAACTAGCAAACACACTGACCATGCGGCATGAACACGTTTCATATTTAACATTCTCAACAACTGAGTAAAAGTGCCAAATACGCTACACACATGTCCAAATATATAAATACAACAATTTATGGCAAGAACATTTCCATAATTAACATATTACAGAGTTGGAGCATGAAAAATCCTACATACCCACAGCAGAGGCACTCACATATGCTGTTGTACGGAAAGCAAAGGGGGACAAAGTACTATGTTTGCAATACTATTAACACCCACAAGAGGGGAGCCTACAAAACCAATAATTACTATTAAATGCTTCTTTTTATGAAATTCACACATCTTAATACTTTAAATTAAATGTCTTATCTAACCCTGTTACATACAATCGACAACACACAAAGGTTTTAAGTTTTAAAACTTTAAAATGTGACGTTGTTATAAAGTGCTCCTTCCTTCTTCATCCCACTCACCACTGCAAACACACTGACAAATACAAAGCCAAAATCTATAGCAGCCCCACAACACAGGGTCAGTAGAGAGCATCCTGAGCAGCTGTGTCAGTGTGTGATAAAGGAACTGCACAGTGCAAGACCCTTCAGTCCATCTAGACCAGGGGTGCCCAATATGTCAATCGTGATCGACCGGTCGTGTTGGCGCAGCCATTCTTGCGTTTGATAACTGGGACATTTATTAAATAAATAAATCTCCATTGTGATCCAGCTTTTGCTCACATGGTGTTGAACTTGGTTTACACTCCAACATACTGAATATTTCTAGAACCTTTGAAATATACCTCTTTTGATTCATTTTTAGCACACACTCATTCTGATGGAAATCAATCCCTAGTCAGTTTCCCCAGATCTTTCATTTTAAACTTTCCTGTCATGACTGTTTTTGTCACTTAGTAAATCATTATTACTGCCAGCAATAATAAGATTGTCAACCCAGATTATTACTATTACTCTCCCTTTTTCCGTTTGTTTACTGTATACACAATGGTCAGCTGAATTCTGTACAAAACCATTGTCACTGAGCCAATCATGTAACATTTATTCCAATTTCTACCTGACTGTTTTAAACCATACAGTGATTTGTTTAGTTTACAGACTAATGTTTCACCCATGTCTGACTTCACTTCCAAACCCTCTGGCTGTTCAATGTAAATCTCGCAGTCAATTGGGACATGTAAATAAGCCGTTTTTACATCCAACTGGTGGAAAACAAGATCATATTGAGCTGCCATTTGCATTAAGACTCTTATTGAAGTGATGTTTGCTGTTGGTGAGAAAGTTTCTTTGTAATCTGCACCTATCACTTGACTATAACCTTTGGCAACATATCTGGCATTGTATGTCTCAGCTTCATCTGCATTATGTTTTATTGAATAGACCCATCTGCCCCCCACTGCATGTTTACCTGGTAAGGTAGTTAGAGTAAATGTGTCATTCTCCTTAAGGGAGTCCATTTCCTCTTCCATGGCTCTAGCCCACTTCTGTGACTCGTTTGAACTCATTGCTTCCTTAAAGGTTTGTGGTACATTACACACTCTGTAACAGTAGTCAATATTCATCAGAACATGGTCATTAAACTTAACATCAGAGACATAATCTGCTAAGTATTGGGGAGCTCTCCTATTTCTTTTAGGGTAACGGTTACTCCGGTTACTTTCCTCTGTCTGAGGACAACTCTCATTTTTAGCTTCAGTTTGAGGTTCATGAGTCTCTTCTAAAGTCTGGTCAGTCTCAGGGCCCTTTGTCTGTGAGGGTGCATACCTTTCCCCATGAAAATCATCACTTGACAATGAAATGTCAGTGTGTGTTTGGTGTTCAGTAGTACACTTTGTTACAAATTTCAGAAGTCTGTGCTCAAGGACTTTCCTTGTGTCTGGATAGTAGACTAGGTATGCAGGGCTGTTTTTGTCATACCCTACAAAGACTCCTTTTTCACATCTTGCATCCAATTTCTTTTTGTCATGCTTGTACACAACATTCTGAACCAAAAACCCTCAATTTAGAAAGATCAGGTTTTCCTCCCGTCAGTGCATGGTATGGTGTTTAATGTATTCGGCTATTGTAACACCTGTTGCGATTTACTGCAGCAGTCATTATAGCATAAGTCCACAATGTCTTGGGTAGATTGCTCTCTAAGAGCATACATCTTGCCATTTCAAACAGGGTTCTCCAATTTCTCTCAGCAGTGCCATTTTGATGGGGTGAATATGCTGCTGAGGTCTCATGCCTAATATGATTTTTGCTTAGCAGTGACTGGAACTTTTTTGCCATGAATTCTGTTCCATTATCTGACCTAACACACCTTATGATCCCATAAGGGGCAATGTCAGCAATGAACCTTTCAGTAGCTTTCACAGTGTCACTCTGCTTTCAAAAAGTACATAAACACTGAACCTGAGTAGTCATCAGTAATTGCTAGAACGTACTTGAAACCATCTTTGGCCTCTGGATCAATAGGTCCAGCTAGATCTGTATGGACTAGTTCAAGTGTGGATTTGGCTCGTCTGTCAGGTTCTCTGTTTCTACTCTGAACAAACTTTCCTTGTATGCAAACTTCACAGTTTAGATTAGACTTATCAATCGTACCATTAATTTTCATTCCCTCAACTACATTTTGTAATTTGAAAATATCATCATAATTGCAGTGACCAAGGATTTCATGCCAGGTTTGAATATCATAACATCTGTTACAACTATCACTGTTCAGATAGTATAGTCTATTACACTCTTGTATGTGAAACTTGAAACTTGCTGTGAGAATTTTCTGTACTTTCAAAACTTCTCAACTTGGTTTTAAATTCCGCAAACGTTATGTTTATATCACTTTGTGTGATATGGACGGCAAATGTTTTAAATGCGTCTGGCAAACCCTTCAAAATCATCGCAATTAAAAGTCCATCACCGAGAGTCTCTACTGCATTTCTCAGCACAGTGATTGCGGTTTCAGCTCGAATAATATAGTTTGTGACACTCTCATTGTCCGTTTTCTGTAAGGACATTAACTTGGTGTACAGGCTAATTATTCGCGGTTTTCCTTTACCAGCATAATAGCTCCTCAAAATCTGCAAAGCTTTCCTACAGTCAATGGCAGCATCTCTCATTACAAGTGAAAAACTTTTGTCATCCAGGTAGTGAATCAGCTCAGCATAAGCCTCTTCATTTTTACCGACAGCATCTTCTTCCTCATCATCTCTTGCGGGAAGCTCCGACAATATAGTGTCCTTTAGTCCTAGCAAGCGCATGTGTCCTAAAAACTTTGCCTCCCAGAGTTCGTAATTCTTTTCATATCCATCAAAACACAATCTGCTCCATCGGCTACCTACTTCTCTCCTAGGCCCATAACCTGTTGGCGCAGCCATTCTTGCGTTTGATAACCGGGACATTTATTAAATAAAATGGAGGCAAAATAACATGCACACCATTAGGGAATTGCTGAAACAGAAATTGTTTTATTTTTGCATACTTCCAATTATAATAACACATATCACATAACATGAGCAGTATGAGGGCACTATTACAAATTATAAACTATTGCAAATCTTAACAGGTCGATCGCAAAGGTAGTGTGGGTAGATCACGTCATTAAAAAATTTGATGTTAGCCAATCATCCACCCTCACTATGGCATTTGCAACTTGACTGACGTACAGGGCTGATCTCATTTTTTCTAACATACGGGTCACTAGGTATGCACGGTAAATCGTCCGCGCTACTGCTGAAAACTCAGGCGAGCTAATTACCTAACCAAGTAAAAAAACAAAAATGTATCACTTCCATCCGGAATGGGAGAAATCTGCTCCAGATTTTACAGCTGCGTAGAGAAGGCCGAGATGACTCCAACGATACCTGTCTCTAGCCCTCCGGGGGACCGAGATACGGGCCCTGGAATTTGCTGGGATTTGCCCGCCTTAAGTGTTCGGTGACGTCATGGGATTCCCTCCATCTGTAATACGTCCCATTCAAATACATATGTTTTTTTATTTCTCTGCCGGGGCCCGTAGCTCGTGAACCAAAGCACTGAATTGCACCAAATTTTGCAAGCACGTCCAAAGGCATGGCGCGCCTTGAATGACCCTACAATCCTCTGGGACCTCCGAACCCATCAGCATTCACGGCCACGTAACTTCCGCCCGTGACGTCCTATCTGCACAAGATTTTACAGACATTTCCGAGGCCTGTAGCTCATGAACCGAAGCACCCTATCGCGCCAAATTTTGCATGCATGTCTAAGGGGAGAGCCTGTGTCGAAGAACACCTACCATGATCTGCTGAGACCACGGGAGCCCGAGATATGGGCGCCAGATACGGCCACGTAACTTCCGCCTGCGACGTCCTATCTGCACAAGATTTAACAGACACGTAGACAATGGAGAGTCTAATGATTCGATCCCATAGCCCTCTTGACTTGGAGGAAGCTCAAATCACATTTCCCATGGTTCCCCCTTTCTCCAGATACAGGAAGCAAGGATGGCCCAGGAGGCAAACAGTGCTATTGCAGAGGCAGCAGACAGTCTCAGCATTATAGGTGCCTTGAGACATGTGTCCAGCCTGGAGGAGGACTCCCTTGTCCAGTCTCCTGTAGACTTCTTTGTCAATGGAAGGATGCAGACTGCCCTGAATGGATGAGTTGAGAAAGAATCCTGCAATATTCTACAGCATGTTTGTCAGCGAGGAGAGGCCACTTCAGGAGAAGGACCTATGCACTCTATTTGAAGTTGACTTCTCTGTGCAGGGCAGCAACAGAAGAGCCAGAGAAAACGTGACAATTTGCTTTTGGTGTGCCTGGTTAATTGACATCGAAGGTATTTATTGCATTAGTAATAATGTCATGTACATAAATACAGTGATTTGTGGTCATTTTGTTGATCAGTGTTTCTCAAAGTCTAACATGAATATCGTCATTTTGCCCACTACTCAAAGATATTCAGTTTACTGTCATAAATGAGTAAAGAAACCAGAAAACATTAATATTTAAGAAGCTGAAATCAAAGAATTTTGACTCTTTCTATTGACTAAAAATAGCAGACTGAATGATCATCAAAATAGATGGAGATTAATTTAATAATCCACCGACTGTTTCACTTCCATCTCCTACTCCATCAAGGAGTGAAGGACTTAGTAGTTCTTGTTTCATTCTACCTAAACAACTAAGAACCACTTTAATTTTTTATATATATATATATATATATATATATATATATTTATATATATATATATATATATATATATTTATATACTTATGGAACAACTTCAAGGTTTTACTCTTAATATTTATAGTCATTCATCATACCTGCACAGAACTCATATTAGACTACATATTAAATGTAAATGTTTGAGGCCTAAGTTACTTTTCTAGGCTGTGCATACACCCAACGTTTTTCACCACTGTGTTGTGTTGCAGAAGGAGAATGTAGTCCAATCACGCTTGAAAAGGTATTGGAGTTTACATCTGGAGCATCAGCAATGCCAAATCCCTCCCCTGGGATTTTTCACACCGTCCACAAATTCAGTTCCTTCATGAAGCCAATAAAATCTTTCCAGAGGCAAATACCTTTATGACACCTTCAAGAAATGTATGACCGAGGGAATTATGCAGGCTCCTGGTTTTGGAGTTTCGTGAACAGTGTGCGAATGTAATAGGTCACCCACACCACTGCTGTTTGGAACTTGTTGTTGTTCCACACTGTTTACTGTGACCTCAAAAGTTTATGTGAGCTGAAGCACTTAATTTAGAAAATTGCTTATCAGTGCTTTGCACTTTACTGGGTTTGGCAATGTTTTCTAGAGTTTTTACAATGTTTGCAGAATTTTGCTATGTTTACAATAGGTACACATCTGGAGTATGACCATGGAACTGAACAAATTAATGTATTTCTTTATTTCGCAAAATATTTTAAGTTTGTTACAAAAGTTTTACAATGCTAGATATAAGAACCCAGAATAAAATAATTTGGAATATTTTAAATATACAGAATTACAAATTATATATAGTACATAATTGGTAGTTTCTGAGACAAGACTACACCGCCTGGCCAAATGTGTGGTGAATTCATGTGAGAAAATGATTCCTCATGCTCCCAGAGCAACTCTTTCACAATTTGAGTCCTGGAATATGGCCGTGCCATCAGGGAAGAAAAACTGCATAGATGTGATAACCTGGTCATTCAGTACATTCAGGTTGTCAGTTGACTTCATTTTATTACCACATAACCTTGCTGAACCTAGACCAGAGCAAGTGAAGCAACCCCAGATCATAACACTGCCTCCAGAGGCTGTATGTTGTACAGTGGCCACTATGCACAATGGGTGTATTGCTTCATGTGCTTCCCTTCTTACCCTGATGTGCCCATCGCTCTGGAATGGGCTCAATCTTGACTCATCAGTCCACATGACCTTTTTCCATCGCAAAGTCCAGTGTTTATGTTCCCTAACAAATTTAAGTGTTTTTCCTGATTATTCTCACTAACAAATGGTTTTCTTATGGCCACACAGCTGTTTAATCCTAATCCTGTGAGTTTTATCACATTGTGTATGTGGAAATGCTCTTACTTTCAAATTAAACATAAATGTGATTTCTACTGTGAATTTTTACCATGCATCTTTACTAAGCATTTAAGTGATCTCCAGTCATTATTTCTCATTCAGTCATTATTTCAGACCACATTTCTTCCACAAAGCTGATGGTTCAGCACAGTCTTGTGTGTGTGTGTGTATACAGTGGAGAAAATAATTATTTTATAATAATTATAGCACAGTCGTGTGTGTGTGTGTGTGTGTATACAGTGGAGAAAATAATTATTTTATAATAATTACAGCACAGGTGTGTGTGTGTGTGTGTATACAGTGGAGAAAATAATTATTTAATAATAATTATAGCACAGTCGTGTGTGTGTGTGTGTGTATACAGTGGAGAAAATAATTATTTTATAATAATTACAGCACAGGTGTGTGTGTGTGTGTGTATACAGTGGAGAAAATAATTATTTCATAATAATTATAGCACAGTCATTTGTTTGTGTGTGTGTGTGTGTGTGTGTATACAGTGGAGAAGATAATTATTTTATAATAATTATAGCACAGTCATTTGTGTGTGTGTGTGTGTGTGTGTGTGTGTGTGTGTGTATACAGTGGAGAAAATAATTATTTTATAATAATTATAGCACAGTCATTTGTTTGTGTGTGTGTGTGTGTGTGTGTGTGTGTGTATACAGTGTGTAACGGGCATTAATCACACCACCTGCATCCAATCTACCGAACACGTAGTTAAAGCGCTCGCTCTCCAGTGACAGCGGCGAGTATTAAGACTGTTTGAAGTTTTGCCTGCCTAAGTTCACATTTTGCCTGAGTTACATTATTGCCTTTTTTTCCTGCCAGTTTAATAAAAGTGCGTCCACTTCACCTTGTGCCTCTGGAGTGTGTCGTTAAAGAATACTCGCCCCTGACAAATTAACGGAGTCTTACCTGCAAGATCGAAGGTCAGCACGAAGGCCTTCAAGGCGGTCTTCGGCTCGAGCGCTTCCGCCCTCTCAGTACACGACGAGCTGTTTACCCTACGGCAAGCCGGGAACACCGTTCGCGAATACACGCTTCGCTTCCGCAAGCTCGCGGCCTCTAGTGGCTGGAACGAGGCAGCGCTACTCGCGGCTTACCGGCGGGGTTTACGGCTCGAGGTCCGTCGGCAGATGGCGATCTACAACGACTTTGCCGAGCTGGAAGCTTTCATGCTGAAGGCACAAAACGTATCTCAACATCTCACCGCGGTCACTGCTGAGGAGAACTACAGGACTGATACCTCACCCTATGATGATTCCTCCGTGCCAGAGGCCATGCAAACCGATGAGTACCACCTGTCCACGGGCGAACGTCAGCGCCGACTCCAGCGTGGACTCTGTCTATATTGCGGAGAACCAGGTCACTCCATCCCGACCTGCCCAGTCCGTCCTCCATGCCCAGCGGTGAGTACCCTCCATCTCAGCTCAATCTTAAACAATCCAAGCTATCATGACGCCACACTGATTATATGGCTCTCATGTCCACCCAGTTACCGTGCTTTTTGGCTCCGGCGTGCCGGCGTGTCCTCCTGCCACATAGCCCGACGTGCTACCAAATTATGACCATCCAGGGAAAACCACTGGGTCGTGGGTGGGTGCAGTGGACTAGCCCAGAAATAACCCTCCGTATTGGCTGTCTGCACGAAGAGATGCTCTCCCTCCTGGTGTTGGAGGAGACCCGGGTGCATCTTATTCTGGGATGCCCCTGGTTGGCGCTCCACCAACCCTACATCCAGTGGAGCACTGGGAGCATTCATCAGTGGAGCGACTACTGTTTCAGTACATGCCTGCGAGCACTCCCGACCCCAGTGCCTGAGACAGCCATACTGAGGGCCACCAGTGTGGAGACCCCGCAACAGAACACTGTGGTGGACATCCCGAGTGAATACTGAATTTACCTGTTACATAGAACCTACTCCCACCTGGACAAACAGGGCAGCATGGTGAGGATCATGTTTTTTGATTTCTCTAGTGCTTTTAACACCATTCAACAGAGACTGCTGTGTGAAAGCTCTATGCTATGCAAATTGAACCATCTATCATACACTGGATCATTAACTGGTAGAGTACAGTTTGTGCAGCTCGAGGACTGTGTATCGGACATGGTCATTAGCAACACAGGTGCTCCGCAATGGACTGTATTAGCTGTTATTAACCCCAAAATAAAGAAAAACGACAGTAGGCATGAATCATGAGTTCTCATTTCTCTTTCTTCATATTCAACAAAAAAAATATTCCTGAACAGATTTGTTCTGCTTACATTTTGCCTGGAGTAAATGCACAAACAGTAAGAATAACAACATCTACACATTCTCCAAATAGTGAAAAGTATACAGATATAATGTTCCAAAATATATAAAGTACAAGCAAGGTCATCTGCAATTTTTAACGAAACTGTGTTAAACAAAGGAAGGCAGCAAGTTTCACTGAGAACTGTAGAGTTTAACAAAATGCAAACTGAATGTATGCACACATACTTCCTGGTAAAGAACTTGCTGTGTTGACAGGTCTATGTATCCCTACTGCAGGTAACAATCCACCTAATGTTATAAGAAACCACCAAATGTTATAAGAATAAAAGCACTGTTTGTTTGAGACCTTAATTAGACTGTCAAGTGTACATTACATTAGTTAATTGCAGTGTAAACAAATGTATAAACCTTATAATACAGCAAGAGAAAAAAATCTCTCTTGTGCTCTGTCGACAGTGGATGCATTCAGTTGTGCATTTTATGTTTTAGGTTTCAATAACATTTGAAATTTCTGCACAGTATGTCAGATACTTTATCTTCAAATCTGCAATGTGATCAGTAGCATGAGAGATCATCAGTAGTGGGTCAATTCCATGCTGTGTCAGAACTGCCTCCAAATTTTGTGGTCTGTAGGGATTTTCCCCAAACACATTGTTGATTGCAGCACTGTCCATTGCCATATTTAAGAGCGTGACTTCCGTCCAGATTTGAATGGATGTTCGGTTGTTTTCTGTACGCAAAGCATGGTCATTCCAGGCCTCCCTAAAGCGTTCATGGCTTTTTTGAATCTCCGGAAGAAAAACTATGTGAAGAGAAAGTTTGTGGATGTCATTACTGGGATCCAGAAGCTGTGAGTCCTCAAGAGTGTAGAACATGCTGTAAAAAGATTGCAGCACATGCAAAAACACATCCCTCCAGAGACATTCAATTCTCTGGTTGTGGACTGATTCCCCTGTAATGAAACTGCAGTGCTCAATACCCTGCAAAAGATTCATGATTAAGGCCACCTGAAGGTTCTCAACACCATAATCTGATCGGACTCTGGACGGTAGTCCATACAGGCATGTGGCTTTAAGAAACTGAGACAGCACAGTGTTGGCACGGTTGTCAGTGTTGCAATTCAGGTAAGTGATCAGCCGAGAATGTCCATCTATGGCTCCATGAATGACAAAGCCCCATCTAAAATGGTGAATACAAATACAGAACACGTACTTGTGGTTATTGGACAAGTAACTATTTAAGGTGTGAAGCAACAAATAAAGGTTGTGTTAGATGTCATCACTGTGCTTTTTTATAGTCTACCACAAGAAATATCTGAGTTGCAGCCTACATAATCAAGACATACAAAACAGGCTTCCAAGGCTGTACATGTTTACACTAAGGCACACCAATGAAATAGCTATTGGTCAATAAAGACAGCCAATGCACAGGTTCATTTGTGTGCGATTGTATTGCCAAATAATTGTCAGTAGCACTGACTTGATGTCTACTGCATGGCTAAATCTTGAAAACCTGACTTATAGCCTTGACTAAATCATTACATTACTATTACTACTAGCATAGACTGTGGGTAACCAACATTTTTCCCATGATGAATTCACCTTATGAGGCACATATTTCCATCTATATGCCACAGGCTGTTGGTGTCAGGTACAGGATATGCCCGTCTTGCCACAGTGCTGCTCCATCTCCTGGGTTTACCTGAGCCAACATCTCTCGCACCCTACGTCGTGGGACCAGCAGTCCATCCACACGTAACAAGGCTCTCATCATCTAAAATAGTAATGATGTGTGTTACTAAAAAATACAATTTAATCTGTTATAGCAGAAAAAACTACAATACAGTAAACAATCGCTTACTTCATATCCAGAATTTGGATGTGTGTCTTATGGACAGAAACATTGAAAAAGTGTATGTGTGATGGACAGAAACAGTGTGTGTGTGTGATGGACAGAAACAGTGTGTGTGTGATGGACAGAAACAGTGTGTGTGTGATGGACAGAAACAGTGTGTGTGTGATGGACAGAAACAGTGTGTGTGTGATGGACAGAAACATTGAAACTGTGTGTGTGATGGACAGAAACAGTGTGTGTGTGATGGACAGAAACAGTGGGAGTGTGATGGACAGAAAGAGTGAAACAGTGTGTGTGTGATGGACAGAAACAGTGTGTGTATGATGGACAGAAACAGTGTGTGTATGATGGACAAACAGTGTGTGTGTGATGGACAGAAACAGTGTGTGTGTGATGGACAGAAACAGTGAAACAGTGTGAGTATGATGGACAGAAACAGTGTGTGTATGATGGACAGAAACAGTGTGTGTGTGATGGACAGAAACAGTGTGTGTGTGATGGACAGAAACAGTGTGTGTGTGATGGACAGAAACAGTGTGTGTATGATGGACGGAAACAGTGTGTGTGATGGACAGAAACAGTATGTGTGATGGACAGAAACAGTGTGTGTGTGATGGACAGAAACAGTGTGTGTGTGATGGACAGAAACAGTGTGTGTGTGATGGACAGAAACAGTATGTGTGTGATGGACAGAAACATTGAAACTGTGTGATGGACAGAAACATTGAAACTGTGTGTGATGGACAGAAACAGTGTGTGTGATGGACAGAAACAGTGTGAGTGTGATGGACAGAAACAGTGAAACAGTGTGTGTGTGATGGACAGAAACAGTGTGTGATGGACAGAAACAGTGTGTGTGTGATGGACAGAAACAGTGTGTGTGTGATGGACAGAAACAGTGTGTGTGTAATGGACAGAAACAGTGTGTGTGATGGACAGAAACAGTATGTGTGATGGACAGAAACAGTGAAACAGTGTGTGTGTGATGGACAGAAACAGTGTGTGATGGACAGAAACAGTGTGTGTGTGATGGACAGAAACAGTGTGTGTGTGATGGACAGAAACAGTGTGTGTGTGATGGACAGAAACAGTATGTGTGATGGACAGAAACAGTGTGTGTGATGGACAGAAACAGTATGTGTGATGGACAGAAACAGTGTGTGTGATGGACAGAAACAGTATGTGTGATGGACAGAAACAGTACGTGTGATGGACAGAAACAGTGTGTGTGTGATGGACAGAAACAGTGAAACAGTGTGTGTGATGGACAGAAACAGTATGTGTGATGGACAGAAACAGTGTGTGTGATGGACAGAAACATTGAAACTGTGTGTGTGATGGACAGAAACAGTGTGTATGATGGACAGAAACAGTGTGTGTGTGATGGACAGAAACAGTGAAACAGTGTGTGTGATGGACAGAAACAGTATGTGTGATGGATAGAAACAGTGAAACAGTGTGAGTGTGATGGACAGAAACAGTGTGAGTGTGATGGACAGAAACAGTGTGTGTGTGATGGACAGAAACAGTGTGTGTATGATGGACAGAAACAGTGTGTGTGTGATGGACAGAAACAGTGTGTGTGTGATGGACAGAAACAGTGAAACAGTGTGTGTGTGATGGACAGAAACAGTGTGAGTATGATGGACAGAAACAGTGAAACAGTGTGTGTGTGATGGACAGAAACAGTGTGAGTATGATGGACAGAAACAGTGAAACAGTGTGTGTGTGATGGACAGAAACAGTGTGTGTGTGATGGAAAGAAACAGTGTGTGTGTGATGGACAGAAACAGTGTGAGTATGATGGACAGAAACAGTGTGAGTATGATGGACAGAAACAGTGAAACAGTGTGTGTGTGATGGACAGAAACAGTGTGTGTGTGATGGAAAGAAACAGTGTGTGTGTGATGGACAGAAACAGTGTGAGTATGATGGACAGAAACAGTGAAACAGTGTGTGTGTGATGGACAGAAACAGTGTGAGTATGATGGACAGAAACAGTGAAACAGTGTGTGTGTGATGGACAGAAACAGTGTGTGTGTGATGGAAAGAAACAGTGTGTGTGTGATGGACAGAAACAGTGTGAGTATGATGGACAGAAACAGTGTGAGTGTGATGGACAGAAACAGTGAAACAGTGTGTGTGTGATGGACAGAAACAGTGTGAGTATGATGGACAGAAACAGTGTGTGTGTGATGGACAGAAACAGTATGTGTGTGATGGATAGAAACAGTGTGTGTGTGATGGACAGAAACAGTGTGAGTATGATGGACAGAAACAGTGTGTGTGTGTGATGGACAGAAACAGTGTGTGTGTGATGGACAAACAGTGCGTGTGTGATGGACAGAAACAGTGTGTGTGTGATGGACAGAAACAATGTGTGTGTGATGGACAGAAACAGTATGTGTGTGATGGATAGAAACAGTGTGTGTGTGATGGACAGAAACAGTGTGTGTGTGATGGACAGAAACAGTGTGTGTGTGTGATGGACAGAAACAGTGTGTGTGTGATGGACAAACAGTGCGTGTGTGATGGACAGAAACAGTGTGTGTGTGATGGACAGAAACAGTGTGTGTGTGATGGACAGAAACAGTATGTGTGTGATGGATAGAAACAGTGTGTGTGTGATGGACAAACAGTGCGTGTGTGATGGACAGAAACAGTGTGTGTGTGATGGACAAACAGTGCGTGTGTGATGGACAGAAACAGTGTGTGTGTGATGGACAGAAACAGTGTGTGTGTGATGGACAGAAACAGTATGTGTGTGATGGATAGAAACAGTGTGTGTGTGTGATGGACAGAAACAGTGTGTGTGTGATGGACAGAAACAGTATGTGTGTGATGGACAGAAACAGTATGTGTGTGATGGATAGAAACAGTGTGTGTGTGATGGACAGAAACAGTATGTGTGTGATGGACAGAAACAGTATGTGTGGGATGGACAGAAACAGTGTGTGTATGATGGACAGAAACAGTGTGTGTGTGATGGACAAACAGTGCGTGTGTGATGGACAGAAACAGTGTGTGTGTGATGGACAGAAACAGTGTGTGTGTGATGGACAGAAACAGTATGTGTGTGATGGATAGAAACAGTGTGTGTGTGATGGACAGAAACAGTGTGTGTGTGATGGATAGAAACAGAATGTGTGTGATGGACAGAAACAGTATGTGTGATGGACAGAAACAGTATGTGTGATGGACAGAAACAGTGTGTGTGATGGACAGAAACAGAATGTGTGTGATGGACAGAAACAGTATGTGTGATGGACAGAAACATTGAAACAGTGTGAGTATGATGGACAGAAACAGTGTGTGTGTGATGGACAGAAACAGTGTGTGTGTGATGGACAGAAACAGTGTTTGTGTGATGGATAGAAATAGTATGTGTGATGGACAGAAACAGTGTGAGTGTGATGGACAGAAACAGTATGTGTGATGGACAGAAACAGTGTGTGTATGATGGACAGAAACAGTGTGTGTGTGTGATGGACAGAAACAGTGTGTGTGTGATGGACAGAAACAGTATGTGAGTGATGGACAGAAACAGTGTGTGTGTGATGGACAGATACAGTGTGTGTGATGGACAGAAACAGTATGTGTGTGATGGACAGAAACAGTGTGTGTGTAATGGACAGAAACAGTATGTGAGTGATGGACAGAAACAGTGTGTGTGTGATGGACAGATACAGTGTGTGTGATGGACAGAAACAGTATGTGTGTGATGGACAGAAACAGTGTGTGAGTGATGGACAGAAACAGTGTGTGTGTGATGGACAGAAACAGTGTGTGTGTGATGGACAGAAACATTGAAACAGTGTGTGTGTGATGGACAGAAACAGTGAAACAGTGTGAGTATGATGGACAGAAACAGTGTGTGTGTGTGATGGACAGAAACAGTGTGTGTGTGATGGACAGAAACAGTGTGTGTGTGATGGACAGAAACATTGAAACAGTGTGTGTGTGATGGACAGAAACATTGAAACAGTGTGTGTGTGATGGACAGAAACAGTGTGTGTGTGATGGACAGAAACAGTATGTGTGTGATGGACAGAAACAGTGTGTGTGTGATGGACAGAAACAGTATGTGTGTGATGGACAGAAACAGTGTGTGTGTGATGGACAGAAACATTGAAACAGTGTGTGTGTGATGGACAGAAACATTGAAACAGTGTGTGTGTGATGGACAGAAACATTGAAACAGTGTGTGTGTGATGGACAGAAACAGTGTGTGTGTGATGGACAGAAACAGTATGTGTGTGATGGACAGAAACAGTGTGTGTGTGATGGACAGAAGCAGTGTGTGTGTGATGGACAGAAACAGTGTGAGTGTGATGGACAGAAACAGTGTGTGTGTGTGTGTGATGGACAGAAACAGTGTGTGTGTGATGGACAGAAACAGTGTGTGTGTGATGGACAGAAACAGTGTGTGTGTGATGGACAGAAACATTGAAACAGTGTGTGTGTGATGGATAGAAACAGTGTGTGTGTGATGGACAGAAACATTGAAACAGTGTGTGTATGATGGACAGAAACAGTTTGTGTGTGATGGACAGAAACAGTGAAACAGTGTGTGTGTGATGGACAGAAACAGTGTGTTTGTGATGGACAGAAACAGTGTGTTTGTGATGGACAGAAACATTGAAACAGTGTGTGTGTATGATGGACAGAAACAGTATGTGTGATGGACAGAAACAGTGTGTATGATGGACAGAAACAGTGTGTGTATGATGGACAGAAACAGTGTGTGTATGATGGACAGAAACAGTGTGAGTGTGATGGACAGAAACAGTGTGTGTGTGATGGACAGAAACAGTGCGTGTGTGATGGACAGAAACAGTGCGTGTGTGATGGACAGAAACAGTGCGTGTGTGATGGACAGAAACAGTGCGTGTGTGATGGACAGAAACAGTGTGTGTATGATGGACAGAAACAGTGTGTGTGTGATGGACAGAAACAGTGCGTGTGTGATGGACAGAAACAGTGCGTGTGTGATGGACAGAAACAGTGCGTGTGTGATGGACAGAAACAGTGTGTGTGTGATGGACAGAAACATTGAAACAGTGTGTGTGTGATGGACAGAAACAGTGAAACAGTGTGTGTGTGATGGACAGAAACAATGTGTGTGTGATGGACAGAAACAGTGAAACAGTGTGTGTGTGATGGATAGAAACAGTGTGTGTGTGATGGACAGAAACATTGAAACAGTGTGTGTGATGGACAGAAACAGTGTGTATGATGGACAGAAACAGTGTGTGTATGATGGACAGAAACAGTGTGTGTATGATGGACAGAAACAGTGTGAGTGTGATGGACAGAAACAGTGTGTGTGTGATGGACAGAAACAGTGTGTGTGTGATGGACAGAAACAGTGAAACAGTGTGTGTGTGATGGACAGAAACAATGTGTGTGTGATGGACAGAAACAGTGAAACAGTGTGTGTGTGATGGATAGAAACAGTGTGTGTGTGATGGACAGAAACATTGAAACAGTGTGTGTGATGGACAGAAACAGTGTGTATGATGGACAGAAACAGTGTGTGTATGATGGACAGAAACAGTGTGTGTATGATGGACAGAAACAGTGTGAGTGTGATGGACAGAAACAGGGCGTGTGTGATGGACAGAAACAGTGTGTGTGTGATGGACAGAAACAGTGAAACAGTGTGTGTGATGGACAGAAACAGTGTGTGTATGATGGACAGAAACAGTGTGAGTGTGATGGACAGAAACAGTGAAACAGTGTTTGTGTGATGGACAGAAACAGTGAAACAGTGTGTGTGTGATGGACAGAAACAGTGTGTGTGTGATGGACAGAAACAGTGTGTGTGTGATGGACAGAAACAGTGCGTGTGTGATGGACAGAAAAAGTGCGTGTGTGATGGACAGAAACAGTGCGTGTGTGATGGACAGAAACAGAATGTGTGTGATGGACAGAAACAGTATGTGTGATGGACAGAAACATTGAAACAGTGTGAGTATGATGGACAGAAACAGGGAAACAGTGTGTGTGTGATGGACAGAAACAGTGTGTGTGTGATGGACAGAAACAGTGTGTGTGTGATGGACAGAAACAGTGTGTGTGTGATGGACAGAAACATTGAAACAGTGTGTGTGTGATGGACAGAAACAGTGCGTGTGTGATGGACAGAAACAGTGTGTGTGTGATGCACAGAAACAGTGTGTGTGTGATGGACAGAAACAGTGTGTGTGTGATGGACAGAAACAGTGTGTGTGTGATGGACAGAAACATTGAAACAGTGTGTGTGTGATGGACAGAAACAGTGCGTGTGTGATGGACAGAAACAGTGCGTGTGTGATGGACAGAAACAGTGCGTGTGTGATGGACAGAAACAGTGCGTGTGTGATGGACAGAAACAGTGCGTGTGTGATGGACAGAAACAGTGCGTGTGTGATGGACAGAAACAGTGTGTGTATGATGGACAGAAACAGTGTGTATGATGGACAGAAACAGTGTGTGTATGATGGACAGAAACAGTGTGTGTATGATGGACAGAAACAGTGTGAGTGTGATGGACAGAAACAGTGTGTGTGTGATGGACAGAAACAGTGCGTGTGTGATGGACAGAAACAGTGCGTGTGTGATGGACAGAAACAGTGCGTGTGTGATGGACAGAAACAGTGCGTGTGTGATGGACAGAAACAGTGCGTGTGTGATGGACAGAAACAGTGTGTGTATGATGGACAGAAACAGTGTGTGTGTGATGGACAGAAACAGTGCGTGTGTGATGGACAGAAACAGTGCGTGTGTGATGGACAGAAACAGTGCGTGTGTGATGGACAGAAACAGTGTGTGTGTGATGGACAGAAACATTGAAACAGTGTGTGTGTGATGGACAGAAACAGTGAAACAGTGTGTGTGTGATGGACAGAAACAATGTGTGTGTGATGGACAGAAACAGTGAAACAATGTGTGTGTGATGGATAGAAACAGTGTGTGTGTGATGGACAGAAACATTGAAACAGTGTGTGTGATGGACAGAAACAGTGTGTATGATGGACAGAAACAGTGTGTGTATGATGGACAGAAACAGTGTGTGTATGATGGACAGAAACAGTGTGAGTGTGATGGACAGAAACAGTGTGTGTGTGATGGACAGAAACAGTGTGTGTGTGATGGACAGAAACAGTGAAACAGTGTGTGTGTGATGGACAGAAACAATGTGTGTGTGATGGACAGAAACAGTGAAACAGTGTGTGTGTGATGGATAGAAACAGTGTGTGTGTGATGGACAGAAACATTGAAACAGTGTGTGTGATGGACAGAAACAGTGTGTATGATGGACAGAAACAGTGTGTGTATGATGGACAGAAACAGTGTGAGTGTGATGGACAGAAACAGGGCGTGTGTGATGGACAGAAACATTGTGTGTGTGATGGACAGAAACAGTGAAACAGTGTGTGTGATGGACAGAAACAGTGTGTGTATGATGGACAGAAACAGTGTGAGTGTGATGGACAGAAACAGTGAAACAGTGTTTGTGTGATGGACAGAAACAGTGAAACAGTGTGTGTGTGATGGACAGAAACAGTGTGTGTGTGATGGACAGAAACAGTGTGTGTGTGATGGACAGAAACAGTGCGTGTGTGATGGACAGAAACAGTGCGTGTGTGATGGACAGAAACAGTGCGTGTGTGATGGACAGAAACAGAATGTGTGTGATGGACAGAAACAGTATGTGTGATGGACAGAAATATTGAAACAGTGTGTGTGTGATGGACAGAAACAGTGTGTGTGATGGACAGAAACAGTGTGTGTGTGATGGACAGAAACAGTGTGTGTGTGATGGACAGAAACATTGAAACAGTGTGTGTGTGATGGACAGAAACAGTGCGTGTGTGATGGACAGAAACAGTGCGTGTGTGATGCACAGAAACAGTGTGTGTGTGATGGACAGAAACAGTGTGTGTGTGATGGACAGAAACAGTGTGTGTGTGATGGACAGAAACATTGAAACAGTGTGTGTGTGATGGACAGAAACAGTGCGTGTGTGATGGACAGAAACAGTGCGTGTGTGATGGACAGAAACAGTGCGTGTGTGATGGACAGAAACAGTGCGTGTGTGATGGACAGAAACAGTGCGTGTGTGATGGACAGAAACAGTGCGTGTGTGATGGACAGAAACAGAATGTGTGTGATGGACAGAAACATTGAAACAGTGTGAGTATGATGGACAGAAACAGTGAAACAGTGTGTGTGTGTGATGGACAGAAACAGTGAAACAGTGTGTGTGTGTGATGGACAGAAACAGTGTGTGTGTGATGGACAGAAACAGTGTTTGTGTGATGGATAGAAATAGTGGAACAGTGTGAGTGTGATGGACAGAAACAGTATGTGTGATGGACAGAAACAGTGTGTGTGTGATGGACAGAAACAGTGTGTGTATGATGGACAGAAACAGTGTGTGTGTGTGATGGACAGAAATTGTGTGTGTGATGGACAGAAACAGTATGTGAGTGATGGATAGAAACAGTGTGTGTGTGATGGACAGAAACAGTGTTTGTGTGATGGATAGAAATAGTATGTGTGATGGACAGAAACAGTGTGAGTGTGATGGACAGAAACAGTATGTGTGATGGACAGAAACAGTGTGTGTATGATGGACAGAAACAGTGTGTGTGTGTGATGGACAGAAACAGTGTGTGTGTGATGGACAGAAACAGTATGTGAGTGATGGACAGAAACAGTGTGTGTGTGATGGACAGATACAGTGTGTGTGATGGACAGAAACAGTATGTGTGTGATGGACAGAAACAGTGTGTGTGTAATGGACAGAAACAGTATGTGAGTGATGGACAGAAACAGTGTGTGTGTGATGGACAGATACAGTGTGTGTGATGGACAGAAACAGTATGTGTGTGATGGACAGAAACAGTGTGTGAGTGATGGACAGAAACAGTGTGTGTGTGATGGACAGAAACAGTGTGTGTGTGATGGACAGAAACATTGAAACAGTGTGTGTGTGATGGACAGAAACAGTGAAACAGTGTGAGTATGATGGACAGAAACAGTGTGTGTGTGTGATGGACAGAAACAGTGTGTGTGTGATGGACAGAAACAGTGTGTGTGTGATGGACAGAAACATTGAAACAGTGTGTGTGTGATGGACAGAAACATTGAAACAGTGTGTGTGTGATGGACAGAAACAGTGTGTGTGTGATGGACAGAAACAGTATGTGTGTGATGGACAGAAACAGTGTGTGTGTGATGGACAGAAACAGTATGTGTGTGATGGACAGAAACAGTGTGTGTGTGATGGACAGAAACATTGAAACAGTGTGTGTGTGATGGACAGAAACATTGAAACAGTGTGTGTGTGATGGACAGAAACATTGAAACAGTGTGTGTGTGATGGACAGAAACAGTGTGTGTGTGATGGACAGAAACAGTATGTGTGTGATGGACAGAAACAGTGTGTGTGTGATGGACAGAAGCAGTGTGTGTGTGATGGACAGAAACAGTGTGAGTGTGATGGACAGAAACAGTGTGTGTGTGTGTGTGATGGACAGAAACAGTGTGTGTGTGATGGACAGAAACAGTGTGTGTGTGATGGACAGAAACAGTGTGTGTGTGATGGACAGAAACATTGAAACAGTGTGTGTGTGATGGATAGAAACAGTGTGTGTGTGATGGACAGAAACATTGAAACAGTGTGTGTATGATGGACAGAAACAGTTTGTGTGTGATGGACAGAAACAGTGAAACAGTGTGTGTGTGATGGACAGAAACAGTGTGTTTGTGATGGACAGAAACAGTGTGTTTGTGATGGACAGAAACATTGAAACAGTGTGTGTGTATGATGGACAGAAACAGTATGTGTGATGGACAGAAACAGTGTGTATGATGGACAGAAACAGTGTGTGTATGATGGACAGAAACAGTGTGTGTATGATGGACAGAAACAGTGTGAGTGTGATGGACAGAAACAGTGTGTGTGTGATGGACAGAAACAGTGCGTGTGTGATGGACAGAAACAGTGCGTGTGTGATGGACAGAAACAGTGCGTGTGTGATGGACAGAAACAGTGCGTGTGTGATGGACAGAAACAGTGTGTGTATGATGGACAGAAACAGTGTGTGTGTGATGGACAGAAACAGTGCGTGTGTGATGGACAGAAACAGTGCGTGTGTGATGGACAGAAACAGTGCGTGTGTGATGGACAGAAACAGTGTGTGTGTGATGGACAGAAACATTGAAACAGTGTGTGTGTGATGGACAGAAACAGTGAAACAGTGTGTGTGTGATGGACAGAAACAATGTGTGTGTGATGGACAGAAACAGTGAAACAGTGTGTGTGTGATGGATAGAAACAGTGTGTGTGTGATGGACAGAAACATTGAAACAGTGTGTGTGATGGACAGAAACAGTGTGTATGATGGACAGAAACAGTGTGTGTATGATGGACAGAAACAGTGTGTGTATGATGGACAGAAACAGTGTGAGTGTGATGGACAGAAACAGTGTGTGTGTGATGGACAGAAACAGTGTGTGTGTGATGGACAGAAACAGTGAAACAGTGTGTGTGTGATGGACAGAAACAATGTGTGTGTGATGGACAGAAACAGTGAAACAGTGTGTGTGTGATGGATAGAAACAGTGTGTGTGTGATGGACAGAAACATTGAAACAGTGTGTGTGATGGACAGAAACAGTGTGTATGATGGACAGAAACAGTGTGTGTATGATGGACAGAAACAGTGTGTGTATGATGGACAGAAACAGTGTGAGTGTGATGGACAGAAACAGGGCGTGTGTGATGGACAGAAACAGTGTGTGTGTGATGGACAGAAACAGTGAAACAGTGTGTGTGATGGACAGAAACAGTGTGTGTATGATGGACAGAAACAGTGTGAGTGTGATGGACAGAAACAGTGAAACAGTGTTTGTGTGATGGACAGAAACAGTGAAACAGTGTGTGTGTGATGGACAGAAACAGTGTGTGTGTGATGGACAGAAACAGTGTGTGTGTGATGGACAGAAACAGTGCGTGTGTGATGGACAGAAACAGTGCGTGTGTGATGGACAGAAACAGTGCGTGTGTGATGGACAGAAACAGAATGTGTGTGATGGACAGAAACAGTATGTGTGATGGACAGAAACATTGAAACAGTGTGAGTATGA
The DNA here is from genome assembly GCF_019097595.1 of Hemibagrus wyckioides. Taxonomy (NCBI): domain Eukaryota; kingdom Metazoa; phylum Chordata; class Actinopteri; order Siluriformes; family Bagridae; genus Hemibagrus; species Hemibagrus wyckioides. Next base: position 20,930,716 of record NC_080734.1, on the reverse strand, counting down.
TGGACAGAAACAGGGAAACAGTGTGTGTGTGATGGACAGAAACAGTGTGTGTGTGATGGACAGAAACAGTGTGTGTGTGATGGACAGAAACAGTGTGTGTGTGATGGACAGAAACATTGAAACAGTGTGTGTGTGATGGACAGAAACAGTGCGTGTGTGATGGACAGAAACAGTGTGTGTGTGATGCACAGAAACAGTGTGTGTGTGATGGACAGAAACAGTGTGTGTGTGATGGACAGAAACAGTGTGTGTGTGATGGACAGAAACATTGAAACAGTGTGTGTGTGATGGACAGAAACAGTGCGTGTGTGATGGACAGAAACAGTGCGTGTGTGATGGACAGAAACAGTGCGTGTGTGATGGACAGAAACAGTGCGTGTGTGATGGACAGAAACAGTGCGTGTGTGATGGACAGAAACAGTGCGTGTGTGATGGACAGAAACAGTGTGTGTATGATGGACAGAAACAGTGTGTATGATGGACAGAAACAGTGTGTGTATGATGGACAGAAACAGTGTGTGTATGATGGACAGAAACAGTGTGAGTGTGATGGACAGAAACAGTGTGTGTGTGATGGACAGAAACAGTGCGTGTGTGATGGACAGAAACAGTGCGTGTGTGATGGACAGAAACAGTGCGTGTGTGATGGACAGAAACAGTGCGTGTGTGATGGACAGAAACAGTGCGTGTGTGATGGACAGAAACAGTGTGTGTATGATGGACAGAAACAGTGTGTGTGTGATGGACAGAAACAGTGCGTGTGTGATGGACAGAAACAGTGCGTGTGTGATGGACAGAAACAGTGCGTGTGTGATGGACAGAAACAGTGTGTGTGTGATGGACAGAAACATTGAAACAGTGTGTGTGTGATGGACAGAAACAGTGAAACAGTGTGTGTGTGATGGACAGAAACAATGTGTGTGTGATGGACAGAAACAGTGAAACAATGTGTGTGTGATGGATAGAAACTGTGTGTGTGTGATGGACAGAAACATTGAAACAGTGTGTGTGATGGACAGAAACAGTGTGTATGATGGACAGAAACAGTGTGTGTATGATGGACAGAAACAGTGTGTGTATGATGGACAGAAACAGTGTGAGTGTGATGGACAGAAACAGTGTGTGTGTGATGGACAGAAACAGTGTGTGTGTGATGGACAGAAACAGTGAAACAGTGTGTGTGTGATGGACAGAAACAATGTGTGTGTGATGGACAGAAACAGTGAAACAGTGTGTGTGTGATGGATAGAAACAGTGTGTGTGTGATGGACAGAAACATTGAAACAGTGTGTGTGATGGACAGAAACAGTGTGTATGATGGACAGAAACAGTGTGTGTATGATGGACAGAAACAGTGTGAGTGTGATGGACAGAAACAGGGCGTGTGTGATGGACAGAAACATTGTGTGTGTGATGGACAGAAACAGTGAAACAGTGTGTGTGATGGACAGAAACAGTGTGTGTATGATGGACAGAAACAGTGTGAGTGTGATGGACAGAAACAGTGAAACAGTGTTTGTGTGATGGACAGAAACAGTGAAACAGTGTGTGTGTGATGGACAGAAACAGTGTGTGTGTGATGGACAGAAACAGTGTGTGTGTGATGGACAGAAACAGTGCGTGTGTGATGGACAGAAACAGTGCGTGTGTGATGGACAGAAACAGTGCGTGTGTGATGGACAGAAACAGAATGTGTGTGATGGACAGAAACAGTATGTGTGATGGACAGAAATATTGAAACAGTGTGTGTGTGATGGACAGAAACAGTGTGTGTGATGGACAGAAACAGTGTGTGTGTGATGGACAGAAACAGTGTGTGTGTGATGGACAGAAACATTGAAACAGTGTGTGTGTGATGGACAGAAACAGTGCGTGTGTGATGGACAGAAACAGTGCGTGTGTGATGCACAGAAACAGTGTGTGTGTGATGGACAGAAACAGTGTGTGTGTGATGGACAGAAACAGTGTGTGTGTGATGGACAGAAACATTGAAACAGTGTGTGTGTGATGGACAGAAACAGTGCGTGTGTGATGGACAGAAACAGTGCGTGTGTGATGGACAGAAACAGTGCGTGTGTGATGGACAGAAACAGTGCGTGTGTGATGGACAGAAACAGTGCGTGTGTGATGGACAGAAACAGTGCGTGTGTGATGGACAGAAACAGAATGTGTGTGATGGACAGAAACATTGAAACAGTGTGAGTATGATGGACAGAAACAGTGAAACAGTGTGTGTGTGTGATGGACAGAAACAGTGAAACAGTGTGTGTGTGTGATGGACAGAAACAGTGTGTGTGTGATGGACAGAAACAGTGTGTGTATGATGGACAGAAACAGTGTGTGTGTGTGATGGACAGAAACAGTGTGAGTGTGATGGACAGAAACAGTGTGTGTGTGATGGACAGAAACAGTGTGTGTATGATGGACAGAAACAGTGTGTGTGTGTGATGGACAGAAACTGTGTGTGTGATGGACAGAAACAGTATGTGAGTGATGGATAGAAACAGTGTGTGTGTGATGGACAGATACAGTGTGTGTGATGGACAGAAACAGTGTGTGTGTGATGGACAGAAACAGTGTGAGTGTGATGGACAGAAACAGTATGTGTGTGATGGACAGAAACAGTGTGTGTGTAATGGACAGAAACAGTGTGTGTGTGATGGACAGAAAAAGTGTGTGAGTGATGGACAGAAACAGTGTGTGTGTGATGGACAGAAACAGTGTGTGTGTGATGGACAGAAACATTGAAACAGTGTGTGTGTGATGGACAGAAACAGTGAAACAGTGTGTGTGTGATGGACAGAAACAGTGTGTGAGTGATGGATAGAAACAGTATGTGTGATGGACAGAAACAGTGTGTGAGTGATGGACAGAAACAGTATGTGTGATGGACAGAAACAGTGTGTGTGTGATGGACAGAAACAGTGTGTGTGTGATGGACAGAAACATTGAAACAGTGTGTGTGTGATGGACAGAAACAGTGAAACAGTGTGTGTGTGATGGACAGAAACAATGTGTGTGTGATGGACAGAAACAGTGTGTGTGTGATAGACAGAAACATTGAAACAGTGTGTGTGTGATGGACAGAAACAGTGTGTGTGTGATGGACAGAAACAGTATGTGTGTGATGGACAGAAACAGTGTGTGTGTGATGGACAGAAGCAGTGTGTGTGTGATGGACAGAAACAGTGTGTGTGTGTGATGGACAGAAACAGTGTGTGTGTGATGGACAGAAACAGTGTGTGTGTGATGGACAAACAGTGCGTGTGTGATGGACAGAAACAGTGTGTGTGTGTGATGGACAGAAACAGTGTGTGTGTGATGGACAGAAACAGTGTGTGTGTGATGGACAAACAGTGCGTGTGTGATGGACAGAAACAGTGTGTGTGTGATGGACAGAAACAGTGTGTGTGTGATGGACAGAAACAGTATGTGTGTGATGGATAGAAACAGTGTGTGTGTGATGGACAAACAGTGCGTGTGTGATGGACAGAAACAGTGTGTGTGTGATGGACAGAAACAGTGTGTGTGTGATGGACAAACAGTGCGTGTGTGATGGACAGAAACAGTGTGTGTGTGATGGACAGAAACAGTGTGTGTGTGATGGACAGAAACAGTATGTGTGTGATGGATAGAAACAGTGTGTGTGTGATGGACAGAAACAGTATGTGTGTGATGGACAGAAACAGTATGTGTGTGATGGATAGAAACAGTGTGTGTGTGATGGACAGAAACAGTATGTGTGTGATGGACAGAAACAGTATGTGTGGGATGGACAGAAACAGTGTGTGTATGATGGACAGAAACAGTATGTGTGTGATGGACAGAAACAGTATGTGTGGGATGGACAGAAACAGTGTGTGTGATGGACAAACAGTGCGTGTGTGATGGACAGAAACAGTGTGTGTGTGATGGACAGAAACAGTATGTGTGTGATGGACAGAAACAGTATGTGTGTGATGGATAGAAACAGTGTGTGTGTGATGGACAGAAACAGTATGTGTGTGATGGACAGAAACAGTATGTGTGGGATGGACAGAAACAGTGTGTGTGATGGACAAACAGTGCGTGTGTGATGGACAGAAACAGTGTGTGTGTGATGGACAGAAACAGTGTGTGTGTGATGGACAGAAACAGTATGTGTGTGATGGATAGAAACAGTGTGTGTGTGATGGACAGAAACAGTGTGTGTGTGATGGATAGAAACAGTGCGTGTGTGATGGACAGAAACAGTGCGTGTGTGATGGACAGAAACAGTGCGTGTGTGATGGACAGAAACAGTGTGTGTGATGGACAGAAACAGAATGTGTGTGATGGACAGAAACAGTATGTGTGATGGACAGAAACATTGAAACAGTGTGAGTATGATGGACAGAAACAGTGTGTGTGTGATGGACAGAAACAGTGTGTGTGTGATGGACAGAAACAGTGTTTGTGTGATGGATAGAAATAGTGGAACAGTGTGAGTGTGATGGACAGAAACAGTATGTGTGATGGACAGAAACAGTGTGTGTATGATGGACAGAAACAGTGTGTGTGTGATGGACAGAAACAGTATGTGAGTGATGGACAGAAACAGTGTGTGTGTGATGGACAGATACAGTGTGTGTGATGGACAGAAACAGTGTGAGTGTGATGGACAGAAACAGTATGTGTGTGATGGACAGAAACAGTATGTGTGTGATGGACAGAAACAGTGTGTGTGTAATGGACAGAAACAGTGTGTGTGTAATGGACAGAAACAGTGTGTGAGTGATGGACAGAAACAGTGTGTGTGTGATGGACAGAAACAGTGTGTGTGTGATGGACAGAAACATTGAAACAGTGTGTGTGTGATGGACAGAAACAGTGAAACAGTGTGAGTATGATGGACAGAAACAGTGTGTGTGTGTGATGGACAGAAACAGTGTGTGTGTGATGGACAGAAACAGTGTGTGTGTGATGGACAGAAACATTGAAACAGTGTGTGTGTGATGGACAGAAACATTGAAACAGTGTGTGTGTGATGGACAGAAACAGTGTGTGTGTGATGGACAGAAACAGTATGTGTGTGATGGACAGAAACAGTGTGTGTGTGATGGACAGAAACAGTATGTGTGTGATGGACAGAAACAGTGTGTGTGTGATGGACAGAAACATTGAAACAGTGTGTGTGTGATGGACAGAAACATTGAAACAGTGTGTGTGTGATGGACAGAAACAGTGTGTGTGTGATGGACAGAAACAGTATGTGTGTGATGGACAGAAACAGTGTGTGTGATGGACAGAAACAGTGTGAGTGTGATGGACAGAAACAGTATGTGTGTGATGGACAGAAACAGTGTGTGTGTGATGGACAGAAACATTGAAACAGTGTGTGTGTGATGGACAGAAACATTGAAACAGTGTGTGTGTGATGGACAGAAACAGTGTGTGTGTGATGGACAGAAACAGTATGTGTGTGATGGACAGAAACAGTGTGTGTGATGGACAGAAACAGTGTGAGTGTGATGGACAGAAACAGTGTGTGTGTGTGTGTGATGGACAGAAACAGTGTGTGTGTGATGGACAGAAACAGTGTGTGTGTGATGGACAGAAACAGTGTGTGTGTGATGGACAGAAACATTGAAACAGTGTGTGTGTGATGGATAGAAACAGTGTGTGTGTGATGGACAGAAACATTGAAACAGTGTGTGTATGATGGACAGAAACAGTTTGTGTGTGATGGACAGAAACAGTGAAACAGTGTGTGTGTGATGGACAGAAACAGTGTGTTTGTGATGGACAGAAACAGTGTGTTTGTGATGGACAGAAACATTGAAACTGTGTGTGTGATGGACAGAAACAGTGTGTATGATGGACAGAAACAGTGTGTGTATGATGGACAGAAACAGTGTGTGTGATGGACAGAACCAGTGTGAGTGTGATGGACAGAAACAGTGTGTATGATGGACAGAAACAGTGTGTATGATGGACAGAAACAGTGTGTGTATGATGGACAGAAACAGTGTGTGTATGATGGACAGAAACAGTGTGTGTATGATGGACAGAAACAGTGTGAGTGTGATGGACAGAAACAGTGTGTGTGTGATGGACAGAAACAGTGAAACAGTGTGTGTGTGATGGACAGAAACAGTGAAACAGTGTGTGTGTGATGGACAGAAACAATGTGTGTGTGATGGACAGAAACAGTGAAACAGTGTGTGTGTGATGGATAGAAATAGTGTGTGTGTGATGGACAGAAACACTGAAACAGTGTGTGTGTATGATGGACAGAAACAGTGTGTGTGTGATGGACAGAAACATTGAAACAGTGTGTGTGATGGACAGAAACAGTGTGTATGATGGACAGAAACAGTGTGTGTATGATGGACAGAAACAGTGTGTGTATGATGGACAGAAACAGTGTGAGTGTGATGGACAGAAACAGTGTGTGTGTGATGGACAGAAACAGTGCGTGTGTGATGGACAGAAACAGTGTGTGTGTGATGGACAGAAACAGGGCGTGTGTGATGGACAGAAACAGTGCGTGTGTGATGGACAGAAACAGTGCGTGTGTGATGGACAGAAACAGTGCGTGTGTGATGGACAGAAACAGTGTGTGTGTGATGGACAGAAACAGTGAAACAGTGTGTGTGTGATGGACAGAAACAATGTGTGTGTGATGGACAGAAACAGTGAAACAGTGTGTGTGTGATGGACAGAAACAATGTGTGTGTGATGGACAGAAACAGTGAAACAGTGTGTGTGTGATGGATAGAAACAGTGTGTGTGTGATGGACAGAAACATTGAAACATTGTGTGTGTATGATGGACAGAAACAGTGTGTATGATGGACAGAAACAGTGTGAGTGTGATGGACAGAAACAGTGTGTGTGTGATGGACAGAAACAGTGAAACAGTGTGTGTGTGATGGACAGAAACAGTGAAACAGTGTGTGTGTGATGGACAGAAACACTGAAACAGTGTGTGTGTATGATGGACAGAAACAGTATGTGTGATGGACAGAAACAGTGTGTGTGTGATGGACAGAAACATTGAAACTGTGTGTGTGATGGACAGAAACAGTGTGTATGATGGACAGAAACAGTGTGTGTATGATGGACAGAAACAGTGTGTGTATGATGGACAGAAACAGTGTGAGTGTGATGGACAGAAACAGTGCGTGTGTGATGGACAGAAACAGTGCGTGTGTGATGGACAGAAACAGTGCGTGTGTGATGGACAGAAACAGTGCGTGTGTGATGGACAGAAACAGTGCGTGTGTGATGGACAGAAACAGTGTGTGTGTGATGGACAGAAACAGTGCGTGTGTGATGGACAGAAACAGTGCGTGTGTGATGGACAGAAACAGTGCGTGTGTGATGGACAGAAACAGTGCGTGTGTGATGGACAGAAACAGTGCGTGTGTGATGGACAGAAACAGTGTGTGTGTGATGGACAGAAACATTGAAACAGTGTGTGTGTGATGGACAGAAACAGTGAAACAGTGTGTGTGTGATGGACAGAAACAATGTGTGTGTGATGGACAGAAACAGTGAAACAGTGTGTGTGTGATGGATACAAACAGTGTGTGTGTGATGGACAGAAACATTGAAACAGTGTGTGTGATGGACAGAAACAGTGTGTATGATGGACAGAAACAGTGTGTGTATGATGGACAGAAACAGTGTGTGTATGATGGACAGAAACAGTGTGAGTGTGATGGACAGAAACAGTGTGTGTGTGATGGACAGAAACAGTGTGTGTGTGATGGACAGAAACAGTGAAACAGTGTGTGTGTGATGGACAGAAACAATGTGTGTGTGATGGACAGAAACAGTGAAACAGTGTGTGTGTGATGGATAGAAACAGTGTGTGTGTGATGGACAGAAACATTGAAACAGTGTGTGTGATGGACAGAAACAGTGTGTGTATGATGGACAGAAACAGTGTGAGTGTGATGGACAGAAACAGTGAAACAGTGTTTGTGTGATGGACAGAAACATTGAAACAGTGTGTGTGATGGACAGAAACAGTGAAACAGTGTGTGTGTGATGGACAGAAACAGTGTGTGTGTGATGGACAGAAACAGTGTGTGTGTGATGGACAGAAACAGTGCGTGTGTGATGGACAGAAACAGTGCGTGTGTGATGGACAGAAACAGTGCGTGTGTGATGGACAGAAACAGAATGTGTGTGATGGACAGAAACAGTATGTGTGATGGACAGAAACATTGAAACAGTGTGAGTATGATGGACAGAAACAGTGTGTGTATGATGGACAGAAACAGTGTGTGTATGATGGACAGAAACAGTGTGTGTGTGATGGACAGAAACAGTGTGTGTGTGATGGACAGAAACAGTGAAACAGTGTGTGTGTGATGGACAGAAACAGTGAAACAGTGTGTGTGTGATGGACAGAAACAGTGAAACAGTGTGTGTGTGATGGATAGAAATAGTGTGTGTGTGATGGACAGAAACACTGAAACAGTGTGTGTGTATGATGGACAGAAACAGTATGTGTGATGGACAGAAACAGTGTGTGTGTGATGGACAGAAACATTGAAACTGTGTGTGTGATGGACAGAAACAGTGTGTATGATGGACAGAAACAGTGTGTGTATGATGGACAGAAACAGTGTGTGTGTGATGGACAGAAACAGTATGTGTGATGGACAGAAACAGTGTGTGTGTGATGGACAGAAACAGTGTGTATGATGGACAGAAACAGTGTGTGTATGATGGACAGAAACAGTGTGTGTGTGATGGACAGAAACAGTATGTGTGATGGACAGAAACAGTGTGTGTGTGATGGACAGAAACAGTGTGTGTGTGATGGACAGAAACAGTGAAACAGTGTGTGTGTGATGGACAGAAACAGTATGTGTGATGGACAGAAACAGTGTGTGTGTGATGGATAGAAACAGTGTGTGTATGATGGACAGAAACAGAATGTGTGTGATGGATAGAAACAGTGTGTGTGTGATGGACAGAAACAGTGTGTGTGTTTGATGGACAGAAACAGTATGTGTGTGATCGACAGAAACAGTGTGTGTATGATGGACAGAAACAGTGTGTGTGTGATGGACAGAAACAGTGTGAGTGTGATGGACAGAAACAGTGTGAGTGTGATGGACAGAAACAGTGAAACAGTGTGTGTGTGATGGACAGAAACAGTATGTGTGATGGACAGAAATAGTGTGTGTATGATGGACAGAAACAGTATGTGTGTGATGGACAGAAACAGTGTGTGTGTGTGATGGACAGAAACAGTATGTGTGATGGACAGAAACAGTATGTGTGTGATGGACAGAAACAGTATGTGTGTGATGGACAGAAACAGTGTGTGTGTGTGATGGACAGAAACAGTATGTGTGATGGACAGAAACAGTGTGTGTGTGTGATGGACAGAAACAGTATGTGTGATGGACAGAAACAGTATGTGTGATGGACAGAAACAGTATGTGTGATGGACAGAAACAGTGTGTGTATGATGGACAGAAACAGTATGTGTGTGATGGACAGAAACAGTGTGTGTGTGTGATGGACAGAAACAGTATGTGTGATGGACAGAAACAGTATGTGTGATGGACAGAAACAGTATGTGTGTGATGGACAGAAACAGTGTGTGTGTGTGATGGACAGAAACAGTATGTGTGATGGACAGAAACAGTGTGTGTGTGATGGACAGAAACAGTGTGTGTGTGATGGACAGAAACAGTGAAACAGTGTGTGTGTGATGGACAGAAACAGTATGTGTGATGGACAGAAACATTGAAACTGTGTGAGTGTGATGGACAGAAACAGTGTGAGTATGATGGACAGAAATAGTGTGTGTGTGATGGACAGAAACAGTGAAACAGTGTGTGTGTGATGGACAGATACAGTGAAACAGTGTGTGTGTGATGGACAGATACAGTGAAACAGTGTGTGTGTGATGGACAGAAACAGTACGTGTGATGGACAGAAACAGTGTGTTTGTGATGGATAGAAACATTGAAACTGTGTGTGTGATGGACAGAAACAGTGTGTGTGTGATGGACAGAAACATTGAAACTGTGTGAGTGTGATGGACAGAAACAGTGTGAGTATGATGGACAGAAACATTGAAACTGTGTGTGTGATGGACAGAAACAGTGTGTGTGTGATGGACAGAAACATTGAAACTGTGTGAGTGTGATGGACAGAAACAGTGTGAGTATGATGGACAGAAACATTGAAACTGTGTGTGTGAAGGACAGAAACAGTATGTGTGATGGACAGAAACAGTGTGTGTGTGATGGACAGAAACAGTGTGTTTGTGATGGACAGAAACACTGTGTGTGTGATGGACAGAAACATTGAAACTGTGTGAGTGTGATGGACAGAAACAGTATGTGTGATGGACAGAAACATTGTGTGTGTGATGGACAGAAACAGTGAAACAGTGTGTGTGTGATGGACAGAAACAGTGAAACAGTGTGTGAATGATGGACAGAAACAGTGAAACAGTGTGTGTGTGATGGACAGAAACAGTACGTGTGATGGACAGAAACAGTGTGTGTGTGATGGACAGAAACATTGAAACAGTGTGAGTGTGATGGACAGAAACTGTGTGAGTATGATGGAAAGACACAGTGTGTGTGTGATGGACAGAAACAGTGTGTGTGTGATGGACAGAAACATTGAAACAGTGTGAGTGTGATGGACAGAAACAGTGTGAGTATGATGGACAGAAACAGTGTGTGTGTGATGGACAGAAACAGTGTGTGTGTGATGGACAGAAACATTGAAACAGTGTGAGTATGATGGACAGAAACAGTGTGTGTGTGATGGACAGAAACATTGAAACAGTGTGAGTGTGATGGACAGAAACATTGAAACTGTGTGTGTGATGGACAGAAACAGTGTGTGTGATGGACAGAAACAGTGTGAGTGTGATGGACAGAAACAGTTTGAGTATGATGGACAGAAACAGTGTGAGTGTGATGGACAGAAACAGTGTGAGTATGATGGACAGAAACAGTGTGTGTATGATGGACAGAAACATTGAAACAGTGTGAGTGTGATGGACAGAAACAGTGTGTGTGTGATGGACAGAGACAGTGTGAGTATGATGAACAGAAACAGTTAAACAGTGTGTGTGTGTGATGGACAGAAACAGTATGTGTGATGGACAGAAACATAGAAACTGTGTGAGTGTGATGGACAGAAACAGTGTGAGTATGATGGACAGAAACAGTGTGTGTGTGATGGACAGAAACAGTGAAACAGTGTGTGTGTGATGGACAGATACAGTGAAACAGTGTGTGTGTGATGGACAGAAACAGTGTGTGTGTGATGGACAGAAACAGTGTGTGTGTGATGGACAGAATCAGTGTGTGTGTGATGGACAGAAACAGTGAAACAGTGTGTGTGTGATGGACAGAAACAGTACGTGTGATGGACAGAAACAGTGTGTGTGTGATGGACAGAAACAGTGTGTTTGTGATGGACAGAAACACTGTGTGTGTGATGGACAGAAACATTGAAACTGTGTGAGTGTGATGGACAGAAACAGTGTGAGTATGATGGACAGAAACATTGAAACTGTGTGTGTGATGGACAGAAACAGTGAAACAGTGTGTGTGTGATGGACAGAAACAGTGAAACAGTGTGTGTGTGATGGACAAAAACAGTACGTGTGATGGACAGAAACAGTGAAACAGTGTGTGAATGATGGACAGAAACAGTGAAACAGTGTGTGTGTGATGGACAAAAACAGTACGTGTGATGGACAGAAACAGTGTGTGTGTGATGGACAGAAACATTGAAACAGTGTGAGTGTGATGGACAGAAACTGTGTGAGTATGATGGACAGAAACAGTGTGTGTGATGGACAGAAACAGTGTGTGTGTGATGGACAGAAACATTGAAACAGTGTGAGTATGATGGACAGAAACAGTGTGTGTGTGATGGACAGAAACATTGAAACAGTGTGAGTGTGATGGACAGAAACAGTGTGAGTATGATGGAAAGAAACAGTGTGTGTGTGATGGACAGAAACAGTGTGTGTGTGATGGACAGAAACATTGAAACAGTGTGAGTGTGATGGACAGAAACAGTGTGATTATGATGGACAGAAACAGTGTGTGTGTGATGGACAGAAACAGTGTGTGTGTGATGGACAGAAACATTGAAACAGTGTGAGTATGATGGACAGAAACAGTGTGTGTGTGATGGACAGAAACATTGAAACAGTGTGAGTGTGATGGACAGAAACATTGAAACTGTGTGTGTGATGGACAGAAACAGTGTGTGTGATGGACAGAAACAGTGTGAGTGTGATGGACAGAAACAGTTTGAGTATGATGGACAGAAACAGTGTGAGTGTGATGGACAGAAACAGTGTGAGTATGATGGACAGAAACAGTGTGTGTATGATGGACAGAAACATTGAAACAGTGTGAGTGTGATGGACAGAAACAGTGTGTGTGTGATGGACAGAAACAGTGTGAGTATGATGGACAGAAACAGTTAAACAGTGTGTGTGTCTGATGGACAGAAACAGTGAAACAGTGTGTGTGTGATGGACAGAAACAGTGAAACAGTGTGTGTGTGATGGACAGAAACAGTGTGAGTATGATGGACAGAAACAGTTAAACAGTGTGTGTGTGTGATGGACAGAAACAGTGAAACAGTGTGTGTGTGATGGACAGAAACAGTGAAACAGTGTGCGTATGATGGACAGAAACAGTGTGTGTGTGATAGACAGAAACAGTGAAACAGTGTGTGTGTTATGGACAGAAACAGTGTGTGTATGATGGACAGAAACAGTGTGTGTGTGATGGACAGAAACAGTGTGTGTGTGATGGACAGAAACAGTATGTGTGTGATGGACAGAAACAGTATGTGTGTGATGGACAGAAACAGTGAAACAGTGTGTGTGATGGACAGAAACAGTGTGTGTATGATGGACAGAAACAGTGTGTGTGTGATGGACAGAAACAGTGTGAGTGTGATGGACAGAAACAGTGTGAATGTGATGGACAGAAACATTGAAACTGTGTGTGTGATGGACAGAAACAGTATGTGTGATGGACAGAAACAGTGAAACAGTGTGTGTATGATGGACAGAAACAGTGTGTGTGTGATGAACAGAAACAGTGTGTGTGTGATGGACAGAAACATTGAAACAGTGTGTGTATGATGAACAGAAACAGTGTGTGTGTGATGGACAGAAACAGTGTGTGTGTGATGGACAGAAACAGTGTGTGTGTGATGGACAGAAACAGTGTGTGTGTGATGGACAGAAACAGTGTGTGTGTGACGGACAGAAACAGTGAAACAGTGTGTGTGTGATGGACAGAAACAGTGTGAGTGTGATGGACAGAAACAGTATGTGTGTGATGGACAGAAACAGTATGTGTGTGATGGACAGAAACAGTGTGTGTGTGATGGACAGAAACAGTGTGTGTGTGATGGACAGAAACAGTGTGTGTGTGATGGACAGAAACAGTGTGTGTGTGATGGACAGAAACAGTGTGTGTGTGATGGACAGAAACAGTGTGTGTGTGATGGACAGAAACAGTGTGTGTGTGATGGACAGAAACAGTGAAACAGTGTGAGTATGATGGACAGAAAAAGTGTGTGTGTGATGGACAGAAACCGTGTGTGTGTGATGGATAGAAACAGTATGTGTGATGGACAGAAACAGTGTGTGTATGATGGACAGAAACAGTATGTGTGATGGACAGAAACAGTGTGTGTGTGATGGACAGAAACAGTGTGTGTGTGATGGACAGAAACAGTATGTGTGTGATGGACAGAAACAGTATGTGTGTGATGGATAGAAACAGTGTGTGTGTGATGGACAGAAACATTGAAACAGTGTGTGTGTGATGGACAGAAACAGTGAAACAGTGTGTGTGTGATGGACAGAAACATTGAAACAGTGTGTGTGTGATGGACAGAAACAGTGAAACAGTGTGTGTGTGATGGACAGAAACAATGTGTGTGTGATGGACAGAAACAGTGTGTGTGTGTGTGTGATGGACAGAAACAGTGTGTATGATGGACAGAAGCAGTCTGTGTATGATGGACAGAAACAGTGTGTGTATGATGGACAGAAACAGTGTGTGTGTGATGGAAAGAAACAGTGTGTGTGTGATGGATAGAAACAGTGTGTGTGTGATGGATAGAAACAGTGTGTGTGTGATGGACAGAAACATTGAAACAGTGTGTGTGTGATGGACAGAAACAGTGAAACAGTGTGTGTATGATGGACAGAAACAGTGTGTTTGTGATGGACAGAAACATTGAAACTGTGTGTGTGATGGACAGAAACAGTGTGTATGATGGACAGAAGCAGTTTGTGTATGATGGACAGAAACAGTGTGTGTGATGGACAGAAACAGTGTGTGTGTGATGGACAGAAACAGTATGTGTGTGATGGACAGAAACAGTGTGTATGATGGACAGAAACAGTGTGTGTATGATGGACAGAAACAGTATGTGTGGGATGGACAGAAACAGTGTGTGTATGATGGACAGAAACAGTGTGTGTGTGATGGACAGAAACAGTGAAACAGTCTGTGTGATGGACAGAAACAGTGTGTGTGTGATGGACAGAAACAGTGAAACAGTCTGTGTGTGATGGACAGAAACATTGAAACAGTGTGTGTGTGATGGACAGAAACAATGTGTGTGTGATGGACAGAAACATTGAAACAGTGTGTGTGTGATGGACAGAAACATTGTGTGTGTGATGGACAGAAACAGTGTGTGTGATGGACAGAAACAGTGTGTGTGTGATGGACAGAAACATTGAAACAGTGTGTGTGATGGACAGAAACAGTGTGTATGATGGACAGAAACCGTGTGTGTGTGATGGATAGAAACAGTGTGTGTGTGATGGACAGAAACAGTGTGAGTGTGATGGACAGAAACAGTGTGTGTGTGATGGACAGAAACAGTGTGTGTGTGATGGACAGAAACAGTGTGTGTGTGATGGACAGAAACAGTGTGTGTGTGATGGACAGAAACAGTGTGTGTGTGATGGACAGAAACAGTGCGTGTGTGATGGACAGAAACAGTGCGTGTGTGATGGACAGAAACAGTGCGTGTGTGATGGACAGAAACAGTGAAACAGTGTGTGTGTGATGGACAGAAACAGTGTGTGTGTGATGGACAGAAACAGTGAAACAGTGTGAGTGTGATGGACAGAAACAGTGTGTGTGATGGACAGAAACAGTGAAACAGTGTGTGTGTGATGGACAGAAACAGTGTGTGTGTGATGGACAGAAACATTGAAACATTGTGTGTGTATGATGGACAGAAACAGTGTGTATGATGGACAGAAACAGTGTGAGTGTGATGGACAGAAACAGTGTGTGTGTGATGGACAGAAACAGTGAAACAGTGTGTGTGTGATGGACAGAAACAGTGAAACAGTGTGTGTGTGATGGACAGAAACACTGAAACAGTGTGTGTGTATGATGGACAGAAACAGTATGTGTGATGGACAGAAACAGTGTGTGTGTGATGGACAGAAACATTGAAACTGTGTGTGTGATGGACAGAAACAGTGTGTATGATGGACAGAAACAGTGTGTGTATGATGGACAGAAACAGTGTGTGTATGATGGACAGAAACAGTGTGAGTGTGATGGACAGAAACAGTGCGTGTGTGATGGACAGAAACAGTGCGTTTGTGATGGACAGAAACAGTGCGTGTGTGATGGACAGAAACAGTGCGTGTGTGATGGACAGAAACAGTGCGTGTGTGATGGACAGAAACAGTGTGTGTGTGATGGACAGAAACATTGAAACAGTGTGTGTGTGATGGACAGAAACAGTGAAACAGTGTGTGTGTGATGGACAGAAACAATGTGTGTGTGATGGACAGAAACAGTGAAACAGTGTGTGTGTGATGGACAGAAACAGTATGTGTGATGGACAGAAACAGTGTGTGTGTGATGGACAGAAACATTGAAACTGTGTGTGTGATGGACAGAAACAGTGTGTATGATGGACAGAAACAGTGTGTGTATGATGGACAGAAACAGTGTGAGTGTGATGGACAGAAACAGTGTGTGTGTGATGGACAGAAACAGTGTGAGTGTGATGGACAGAAACAGTGTGTGTGTGATGGACAGAAACAGTGTGTGTGTGATGGACAGAAACAGTGAAACAGTGTGTGTGTGATGGACAGAAACAATGTGTGTGTGATGGACAGAAACAGTGAAACAGTGTGTGTGTGATGGATACAAACAGTGTGTGTGTGATGGACAGAAACATTGAAACAGTGTGTGTGATGGACAGAAACAGTGTGTATGATGGACAGAAACAGTGTGTGTATGATGGACAGAAACAGTGTGAGTGTGATGGACAGAAACAGTGTGTGTGTGATGGACAGAAACAGTGTGTGTGTGATGGACAGAAACAGTGAAACAGTGTGTGTGTGATGGACAGAAACAATGTGTGTGTGATGGACAGAAACAGTGAAACAGTGTGTGTGTGATGGATAGAAACAGTGTGTGTGTGATGGACAGAAACATTGAAACAGTGTGTGTGATGGACAGAAACAGTGTGTGTATGATGGACAGAAACAGTGTGAGTGTAATGGACAGAAACAGTGAAACAGTGTTTGTGTGATGGACAGAAACATTGAAACAGTGTGTGTGATGGACAGAAACAGTGTGTGTATGATGGACAGAAACAGTGTGAGTGTGATGGACAGAAACAGTGTGTGTATAATGGACAGAAACAGTGTGAGTGTGATGGACATAAACAGTGAAACAGTGTTTGTGTGATGGACAGAAACAGTGAAACAGTGTGTGTGTGATGGACAGAAACAGTGTGTGTGTGATGGACAGAAACAGTGTGTGTGTGATGGACAGAAACAGTGCGTGTGTGATGGACAGAAACAGTGCGTGTGTGATGGACAGAAACAGTGCGTGTGTGATGGACAGAAACAGTGCGTGTGTGATGGACAGAAACAGTGCGTGTGTGATGGACAGAAACAGAATGTGTGTGATGGACAGAAACATTGAAACAGTGTGAGTATGATGGACAGAAACAGTGTGTGTATGATGGACAGAAACAGTGTGTGTATGATGGACAGAAACAGTGTGTGTGTGATGGACAGAAACAGTGTGTGTGTGATGGACAGAAACAGTGAAACAGTGTTTGTGTGATGGACAGAAACAATGTGTGTGTGATGGACAGAAACAGTGAAACAGTGTGTGTGTGATGGATAGAAATAGTGTGTGTGTGATGGACAGAAACACTGAAACAGTGTGTGTGTATGATGGACAGAAACAGTATGTGTGATGGACAGAAACAGTGTGTGTGTGATGGACAGAAACATTGAAACTGTGTGTGTGATGGACAGAAACAGTGTGTATGATGGACAGAAACAGTGTGTGTATGATGGACAGAAACAGTGTGTGTATGATGGACAGAAACAGTGTGAGTGTGATGGACAGAAACAGTGTGTGTGTGATGGACAGAAACAGTGCGTGTGTGATGGACAGAAACAGTGTGTGTGTGATGGACAGAAACAGGGCGTGTGTGATGGACAGAAATAGTGCGTGTGTGATGGACAGAAACAGTGCGTGTGTGATGGACAGAAACAGTGCGTGTGTGATGGACAGAAACAGTGTGTGTGTGATGGACAGAAACAGTGAAACAGTGTGTGTGTGATGGACAGAAACAATGTGTGTGTGATGGACAGAAACAGTGAAACAGTGTGTGTGTGATGGACAGAAACAATGTGTGTGTGATGGACAGAAACAGTGAAACAGTGTGTGTGTGATGGACAGAAACAGTGAAACAGTGTGTGTGTGATGGATAGAAACAGTGTGTGTGTGATGGACAGAAACATTGAAACATTGTGTGTGTATGATGGACAGAAACAGTGTGTATAATGGACAGAAACAGTGTGAGTGTGATGGACAGAAACAGTGTGTGTGTGATGGACAGAAACAGTGTGTGTGTGATGGACAGAAACAGTATGTGTGTGATGGACAGAAACAGTATGTGTGTCATGGACAGAAACAGTGTGTGTGATGGACAGAAACAGTATGTGTGATGGACAGAAACAGTGTGTGTGTGATGGACAGAAACAGTGTTTGTGATGGACAGAAACAGTGTGTGTGTGATGGACAGAAACATTGAAACTGTGTGTGTGATGGACAGAAACAGTGTGTGTGATGGACAGAAACAGTGTGTGTATGATGGACAGAAACAGTGTGTGTATGATGGACAGAAACAGTGTGTGTGTGATGGACAGCAACAGTGTGTGTGTGATGGACAAAAACAGTGCAACAGTGTGTGTGTGATGGACAGAAACATTGAAACTGTGTGTGTGATGGACAGAAACAGTGTGTGTATGATGGACAGAAACAGTGTGTGTATGATGGACAGAAACAGTGTGTGTATGATGGACAGAAACAGTGTGTGTATGATGGACAGAAACAGTTTGTGTGTGATGGACAGAAACAGTGGGTGTATGATGGACAGAAACAGTGGGTGTATGATGGACAGAAACAGTATGTGTGTGATGGACAGAAACATTGTGCGTGTGATGGAAAGAAACAGTGAAACAGTATGTGTGTGATGGACAGAAATAGTGTGTGTATGATGGACAGAAACAGTATGTGTGTGATGGACAGAAACAGTATGTGTGTGATGGACAGAAACAGTGTGTGTGTGTGATGGACAGAAACAGTATGTGTGATGGACAGAAACAGTGTGTGTGTGATGGACAGAAACAGTGAAACAGTGTGTGTGTGATGGACAGAAACAGTATGTGTGATGGACAGAAATAGTGTGTGTATGATGGACAGAAACAGTATGTGTGTGATGGACAGAAACAGTATGTGTGTGATGGACAGAAACAGTGTGTGTGTGTGATGGACAGAAACAGTGTGTGTGTGATGGACAGAAACAGTGTGTGTGATGGACAGAAACAGTGTGTGTGTGATGGACAGAAACAGTGTGTGTGTGATGGACAGAAACAGTGAAACAGTGTGTGTGTGATGGACAGAAACAGTGTGTGTGTGATGGACAGAAACAGTATGTGTGATGGACAGAAACAGTGTGTGTGTGATGGATAGAAACAGTGTGTGTATGATGGACAGAAACAGAATGTGTGTGATGGATAGAAACAGTGTGTGTGTTTGATGGACAGAAACAGTATGTGTGTGATGGACAGAAACAGTGTGTGTGTGATGGACAGAAACAGTGTGAGTGTGATGGACAGAAACAGTGTGAGTGTGATGGACAGAAACAGTGAAACAGTGTGTGTGTGATGGACAGAAACAGTATGTGTGATGGACAGAAATAGTGTGTGTATGATGGACAGAAACAGTATGTGTGTGATGGACAGAAACAGTGTGTGTGTGATGGACAGAAACAGTGTGTGTGTGATGGACAGAAACAGTATGTGTGATGGACAGAAACAGTGTGTGTGTGATGGACAGAAACAGTGTGTGTGTGATGGACAGAAACAGTGAAACAGTGTGTGTGTGATGGACAGAAACAGTATGTGTGATGGACAGAAACAGTGTGTGTGTGATGGATAGAAACAGTGTGTGTATGATGGACAGAAACAGAATGTGTGTGATGGATAGAAACAGTGTGTGTGTGATGGACAGAAACAGTGTGTGTGTGATCGACAGAAACAGTGTGTGTATGATGGACAGAAACAGTGTGTGTGTGATGGACAGAAACAGTGTGAGTGTGATGGACAGAAACAGTGTGAGTGTGATGGACAGAAACAGTGAAACAGTGTGTGTGTGATGGACAGAAACAGTATGTGTGATGGACAGAAATAGTGTGTGTATGATGGACAGAAACAGTATGTGTGTGATGGACAGAAACAGTGTGTGTGTGTGATGGACAGAAACAGTATGTGTGATGGACAGAAACAGTATGTGTGTGATGGACAGAAACAGTATGTGTGTGATGGACAGAAACAGTGTGTGTGTGTGATGGACAGAAACGGTATGTGTGATGTACAGAAACAGTGTGTGTGTGTGATGGACAGAAACAGTATGTGTGATGGACAGAAACAGTATGTGTGATGGACAGAAACAGTATGTGTGATGGACAGAAATAGTGTGTGTATGATGGACAGAAACAGTATGTGTGTGATGGACAGAAACAGTGTGTGTGTGTGATGGACAGAAACAGTATGTGTGATGGACAGAAACAGTATGTGTGTGATGGACAGAAACAGTATGTGTGTGATGGACAGAAACAGTGTGTGTGTGTGATGGACAGAAACAGTATGTGTGATGGACAGAAACAGTGTGTGTGTGATGGACAGAAACAGTGTGTGTGTGATGGACAGAAACAGTGAAACAGTGTGTGTGTGATGGACAGAAACAGTATGTGTGATGGACAGAAACATTGAAACTGTGTGAGTGTGATGGACAGAAACAGTGTGAGTATGATGGACAGAAATAGTGTGTGTGTGATGGACAGAAACAGTGAAACAGTGTGTGTGTGATGGACAGATACAGTGAAACAGTGTGTGTGTGATGGACAGATACAGTGAAACAGTGTGTGTGTGATGGACAGAAACAGTATGTGTGATGGACAGAAACATAGAAACTGTGTGAGTGTGATGGACAGAAACAGTGTGAGTATGATGGACAGAAACAGTGTGTGTGTGATGGACAGAAACAGTGAAACAGTGTGTGTGTGATGGACAGATACAGTGAAACAGTGTGTGTGTGATGGACAGAAACAGTACGTGTGATGGACAGAAACAGTGTGTTTGTGATGGATAGAAACATTGAAACTGTGTGTGTGATGGACAGAAACAGTGTGAGTATGATGGACAGAAACATTGAAACTGTGTGTGTGATGGACAGAAACAGTGTGTGTGTGATGGACAGAAACATTGAAACTGTGTGAGTGTGATGGACAGAAACAGTGTGAGTATGATGGACAGAAACATTGAAACTGTGTGTGTGAAGGACAGAAACAGTATGTGTGATGGACAGAAACAGTGTGTGTGTGATGGACAGAAACAGTGTGTTTGTGATGGACAGAAACACTGTGTGTGTGATGGACAGAAACATTGAAACTGTGTGAGTGTGATGGACAGAAACAGTATGTGTGATGGACAGAAACATTGTGTGTGTGATGGACAGAAACAGTGAAACAGTGTGTGTGTGATGGACAGAAACAGTGAAACAGTGTGTGAATGATGGACAGAAACAGTGAAACAGTGTGTGTGTGATGGACAGAAACAGTACGTGTGATGGACAGAAACAGTGTGTGTGTGATGGACAGAAACATTGAAACAGTGTGAGTGTGATGGACAGAAACAGTGTGAGTATGATGGACAGAAACAGTGTGAGTGTGATGGACAGAAACTGTGTGAGTATGATGGAAAGACACAGTGTGTGTGTGATGGACAGAAACAGTGTGTGTGTGATGGACAGAAACATTGAAACAGTGTGAGTGTGATGGACAGAAACAGTGTGAGTATGATGGACAGAAACAGTGTGTGTGTGATGGACAGAAACAGTGTGTGTGTGATGGACAGAAACATTGAAACAGTGTGAGTATGATGGACAGAAACAGTGTGTGTGTGATGGACAGAAACATTGAAACAGTGTGAGTGTGATGGACAGAAACATTGAAACTGTGTGTGTGATGGACAGAAACAGTGTGTGTGATGGACAGAAACAGTGTGAGTGTGATGGACAGAAACAGTTTGAGTATGATGGACAGAAACAGTGTGAGTGTGATGGACAGAAACAGTGTGAGTATGATGGACAGAAACAGTGTGTGTATGATGGACAGAAACATTGAAACAGTGTGAGTGTGATGGACAGAAACAGTGTGTGTGTGATGGACAGAGACAGTGTGAGTATGATGAACAGAAACAGTTAAACAGTGTGTGTGTGTGATGGACAGAAACAGTATGTGTGATGGACAGAAACATAGAAACTGTGTGAGTGTGATGGACAGAAACAGTGTGAGTATGATGGACAGAAACAGTGTGTGTGTGATGGACAGAAACAGTGAAACAGTGTGTGTGTGATGGACAGATACAGTGAAACAGTGTGTGTGTGATGGACAGAAACAGTGTGTGTGTGATGGACAGAAACAGTGTGTGTGTGATGGACAGAATCAGTGTGTGTGTGATGGACAGAAACAGTGAAACAGTGTGTGTGTGATGGACAGAAACAGTACGTGTGATGGACAGAAACAGTGTGTGTGTGATGGACAGAAACAGTGTGTTTGTGATGGACAGAAACACTGTGTGTGTGATGGACAGAAACATTGAAACTGTGTGAGTGTGATGGACAGAAACAGTGTGAGTATGATGGACAGAAACATTGAAACTGTGTGTGTGATGGACAGAAACAGTGAAACAGTGTGTGTGTGATGGACAGAAACAGTGAAACAGTGTGTGTGTGATGGACAGAAACAGTGAAACAGTGTGTGAATGATGGACAGAAACAGTGAAACAGTGTGTGTGTGATGGACAGAAACAGTGTGTGTGTGATGGACAGAAACATTGAAACAGTGTGAGTGTGATGGACAGAAACTGTGTGAGTATGATGGACAGAAACAGTGTGTGTGATGGACAGAAACAGTGTGTGTGTGATGGACAGAAACATTGAAACAGTGTGAGTATGATGGACAGAAACAGTGTGTGTGTGATGGACAGAAACATTGAAACAGTGTGAGTGTGATGGACAGAAACAGTGTGAGTATGATGGAAAGAAACAGTGTGTGTGTGATGGACAGAAACAGTGTGTGTGTGATGGACAGAAACATTGAAACAGTGTGAGTGTGATGGACAGAAACAGTGTGATTATGATGGACAGAAACATTGAAACAGTGTGAGTGTGATGGACAGAAACAGTGTGATTATGATGGACAGAAACAGTGTGTGTGTGATGGACAGAAACAGTGTGTGTGTGATGGACAGAAACATTGAAACAGTGTGAGTATGATGGACAGAAACAGTGTGTGTGTGATGGACAGAAACATTGAAACAGTGTGAGTGTGATGGACAGAAACATTGAAACTGTGTGTGTGATGGACAGAAACAGTGTGTGTGATGGACAGAAACAGTGTGAGTGTGATGGACAGAAACAGTTTGAGTATGATGGACAGAAACAGTGTGAGTGTGATGGACAGAAACAGTGTGAGTATGATGGACAGAAACAGTGTGTGTATGATGGACAGAAACATTGAAACAGTGTGAGTGTGATGGACAGAAACAGTGTGTGTGTGATGGACAGAAACAGTGTGAGTATGATGGACAGAAACAGTTAAACAGTGTGTGTGTCTGATGGACAGAAACAGTGAAACAGTGTGTGTGTGATGGACAGAAACAGTGAAACAGTGTGTGTGTGATGGACAGAAACAGTGTGAGTATGATGGACAGAAACAGTTAAACAGTGTGTGTGTGTGATGGACAGAAACAGTGAAACAGTGTGTGTGTGATGGACAGAAACAGTGAAACAGTGTGCGTATGATGGACAGAAACAGTGTGTGTATGATGGACAGAAATAGTGTGTGTGTGATGGACAGAAACAGTGTGTGTGTGATGGACAGAAACAGTATGTGTGTGATGGACAGAAACAGTATGTGTGTGATGGACAGAAACAGTGAAACAGTGTGTGTGATGGACAGAAACAGTGTGTGTATGATGGACAGAAACAGTGTGTGTGTGATGGACAGAAACAGTGTGAATGTGATGGACAGAAACAGTGTGAGTATGATGGACAGAAACATTGAAACTGTGTGTGTGATGGACAGAAACAGTATGTGTGATGGACAGAAACAGTGAAACAGTGTGTGTATGATGGACAGAAACAGTGTGTGTGTGATGAACAGAAACAGTGTGTGTGTGATGGACAGAAACATTGAAACAGTGTGTGTATGATGAACAGAAACAGTGTGTGTGTGATGGACAGAAACAGTGTGTGTGTGATGGACAGAAACAGTGTGTGTGTGATGGACAGAAACAGTGTGTGTGTGATGGACAGAAACAGTGTGTGTGTGACGGACAGAAACAGTGAAACAGTGTGTGTGTGATGGACAGAAACAGTGTGAGAGTGATGGACAGAAACAGTATGTGTGTGATGGACAGAAAGAGTATGTGTGTGATGGACAGAAACAGTGTGAGTGTGATGGACAGAAACAGTGTGTGTGTGATGGACAGAAACAGTGTGTGTGTGATGGACAGAAACAGTGTGTGTGTGATGGACAGAAACAGTGTGTGTGTGATGGACAGAAACAGTGAAACAGTGTGAGTATGATGGACAGAAAAAGTGTGTGTGTGATGGACAGAAACCGTGTGTGTGTGATGGATAGAAACAGTATGTGTGATGGACAGAAACAGTGTGTGTGTGATGGACAGAAACAGTGTGTGTGTGATGGACAGAAACAGTATGTGTGTGATGGACAGAAACAGTATGTGTGTGATGGATAGAAACAGTGTGTGTGTGATGGACAGAAACATTGAAACAGTGTGTGTGTGATGGATAGAAACAGTGTGTGTGTGATGGACAGAAACATTGAAACAGTGTGTGTGTGATGGACAGAAACAGTGAAACAGTGTGTGTATGATGGACAGAAACAGTGTGTTTGTGATGGACAGAAACATTGAAACTGTGTGTGTGATGGACAGAAACAGTGTGTATGATGGACAGAAGCAGTCTGTGTATGATGGACAGAAACAGTGTGTGTATGATGGACAGAAACAGTGTGTGTGTGATGGAAAGAAAGAGTGTGTGTGTGATGGATAGAAACAGTGTGTGTGTGATGGAAAGAAACAGTGTGTGTGTGATGGATAGAAACAGTGTGTGTGTGATGGACAGAAACATTGAAACAGTGTGTGTGTGATGGACAGAAACAGTGAAACAGTGTGTGTATGATGGACAGAAACAGTGTGTTTGTGATGGACAGAAACATTGAAACTGTGTGTGTGATGGACAGAAACAGTGTGTATGATGGACAGAAGCAGTTTGTGTATGATGGACAGAAACAGTGTGTGTATGATGGACAGAAACAGTGTGTGTGTGATGGAAAGAAACAGTGTGTGTGTGATGGACAGAAACAGTGTGCGTGTGATGGACAGAAACAGTGTGTGTGTGATGGACAGAAACAGTGAAACAGTCTGTGTGATGGACAGAAACAGTGTGTGTGTGATGGAAAGAAACAGTGAAACAGTCTGTGTGTGATGGACAGAAACATTGAAACAGTGTGTGTGATGGACAGAAACATTGAAACAGTCTGTGTGATGGACAGAAACATTGAAACAGTCTGTGTGTGATGGACAGAAACATTGAAACAGTCTGTGTGATGGACAGAAACAGTGTGTGTGATGGACAGAAAGAGTGTGTGTGTGATGGACAGAAACAGTGTGTGTGTGATGGACAGAAACAGTGTGAGTATGATGGACAGAAACAGTATGTGTGTGATGGACAGAAACAGTGTGTGTGTGATGGATAGAAACAGTATGTGTGATGGAAAGAAACAGTATGTGTGTGATGGACAGAAACAGTGAAACAGTGTGTGTGTGATGGACAGAAACAGTGTGTGTGTGATGGACAGAAACATTGAAACAGTGTGAGTGTGATGGACAGAAACTGTGTGAGTATGATGGACAGAAACAGTGTGTGTGATGGACAGAAACAGTGTGTGTGTGATGGACAGAAACATTGAAACAGTGTGAGTATGATGGACAGAAACAGTGTGTGTGTGATGGACAGAAACATTGAAACAGTGTGAGTGTGATGGACAGAAACAGTGTGAGTATGATGGAAAGAAACAGTGTGTGTGTGATGGACAGAAACAGTGTGTGTGTGATGGACAGAAACATTGAAACAGTGTGAGTGTGATGGACAGAAACAGTGTGATTATGATGGACAGAAACATTGAAACAGTGTGAGTGTGATGGACAGAAACAGTGTGATTATGATGGACAGAAACAGTGTGTGTGTGATGGACAGAAACAGTGTGTGTGTGATGGACAGAAACATTGAAACAGTGTGAGTATGATGGACAGAAACAGTGTGTGTGTGATGGACAGAAACATTGAAACAGTGTGAGTGTGATGGACAGAAACATTGAAACTGTGTGTGTGATGGACAGAAACAGTGTGTGTGATGGACAGAAACAGTGTGAGTGTGATGGACAGAAACAGTTTGAGTATGATGGACAGAAACAGTGTGAGTGTGATGGACAGAAACAGTGTGAGTATGATGGACAGAAACAGTGTGTGTATGATGGACAGAAACATTGAAACAGTGTGAGTGTGATGGACAGAAACAGTGTGTGTGTGATGGACAGAAACAGTGTGAGTATGATGGACAGAAACAGTTAAACAGTGTGTGTGTCTGATGGACAGAAACAGTGAAACAGTGTGTGTGTGATGGACAGAAACAGTGAAACAGTGTGTGTGTGATGGACAGAAACAGTGTGAGTATGATGGACAGAAACAGTTAAACAGTGTGTGTGTGTGATGGACAGAAACAGTGAAACAGTGTGTGTGTGATGGACAGAAACAGTGAAACAGTGTGCGTATGATGGACAGAAACAGTGTGTGTATGATGGACAGAAATAGTGTGTGTGTGATGGACAGAAACAGTGTGTGTGTGATGGACAGAAACAGTATGTGTGTGATGGACAGAAACAGTATGTGTGTGATGGACAGAAACAGTGAAACAGTGTGTGTGATGGACAGAAACAGTGTGTGTATGATGGACAGAAACAGTGTGTGTGTGATGGACAGAAACAGTGTGAATGTGATGGACAGAAACAGTGTGAGTATGATGGACAGAAACATTGAAACTGTGTGTGTGATGGACAGAAACAGTATGTGTGATGGACAGAAACAGTGAAACAGTGTGTGTATGATGGACAGAAACAGTGTGTGTGTGATGAACAGAAACAGTGTGTGTGTGATGGACAGAAACATTGAAACAGTGTGTGTATGATGAACAGAAACAGTGTGTGTGTGATGGACAGAAACAGTGTGTGTGTGATGGACAGAAACAGTGTGTGTGTGATGGACAGAAACAGTGTGTGTGTGATGGACAGAAACAGTGTGTGTGTGACGGACAGAAACAGTGAAACAGTGTGTGTGTGATGGACAGAAACAGTGTGAGAGTGATGGACAGAAACAGTATGTGTGTGATGGACAGAAAGAGTATGTGTGTGATGGACAGAAACAGTGTGAGTGTGATGGACAGAAACAGTGTGTGTGTGATGGACAGAAACAGTGTGTGTGTGATGGACAGAAACAGTGTGTGTGTGATGGACAGAAACAGTGTGTGTGTGATGGACAGAAACAGTGAAACAGTGTGAGTATGATGGACAGAAAAAGTGTGTGTGTGATGGACAGAAACCGTGTGTGTGTGATGGATAGAAACAGTATGTGTGATGGACAGAAACAGTGTGTGTGTGATGGACAGAAACAGTGTGTGTGTGATGGACAGAAACAGTATGTGTGTGATGGACAGAAACAGTATGTGTGTGATGGATAGAAACAGTGTGTGTGTGATGGACAGAAACATTGAAACAGTGTGTGTGTGATGGATAGAAACAGTGTGTGTGTGATGGACAGAAACATTGAAACAGTGTGTGTGTGATGGACAGAAACAGTGAAACAGTGTGTGTATGATGGACAGAAACAGTGTGTTTGTGATGGACAGAAACATTGAAACTGTGTGTGTGATGGACAGAAACAGTGTGTATGATGGACAGAAGCAGTCTGTGTATGATGGACAGAAACAGTGTGTGTATGATGGACAGAAACAGTGTGTGTGTGATGGAAAGAAAGAGTGTGTGTGTGATGGATAGAAACAGTGTGTGTGTGATGGAAAGAAACAGTGTGTGTGTGATGGATAGAAACAGTGTGTGTGTGATGGACAGAAACATTGAAACAGTGTGTGTGTGATGGACAGAAACAGTGAAACAGTGTGTGTATGATGGACAGAAACAGTGTGTTTGTGATGGACAGAAACATTGAAACTGTGTGTGTGATGGACAGAAACAGTGTGTATGATGGACAGAAGCAGTTTGTGTATGATGGACAGAAACAGTGTGTGTATGATGGACAGAAACAGTGTGTGTGTGATGGAAAGAAACAGTGTGTGTGTGATGGACAGAAACAGTGTGCGTGTGATGGACAGAAACAGTGTGTGTGTGATGGACAGAAACAGTGAAACAGTCTGTGTGATGGACAGAAACAGTGTGTGTGTGATGGAAAGAAACAGTGAAACAGTCTGTGTGTGATGGACAGAAACATTGAAACAGTGTGTGTGATGGACAGAAACATTGAAACAGTCTGTGTGATGGACAGAAACATTGAAACAGTCTGTGTGTGATGGACAGAAACATTGAAACAGTCTGTGTGATGGACAGAAACAGTGTGTGTGATGGACAGAAAGAGTGTGTGTGTGATGGACAGAAACAGTGTGTGTGTGATGGACAGAAACAGTGTGAGTATGATGGACAGAAACAGTATGTGTGTGATGGACAGAAACAGTGTGTGTGTGATGGATAGAAACAGTATGTGTGATGGAAAGAAACAGTATGTGTGTGATGGACAGAAACAGTGAAACAGTGTGTGTGTGATGGACAGAAACAGTGTGTGTGTGATGGACAGAAACAGTGTGTGTGTGATGGACAGAAACAGTGTGTGTGTGATGGACAGAAACAGTGAAACAGTGTGTGTGTGATGGACAGAAACAGTGTGTGTGTGATGGACAGAAACATTGAAACAGTGTGTGTGTGATGGACAGAAACAGTGTGTGTGGGATGGACAGAAACAGTGAAACAGTGTGTGTATGATGGACAGAAACAGTTTGTGTGTGATGGACAGAAACAGTGAAACAGTGTGTGTGTGATGGACAGAAACAGTGTTTGTGATGGACAGAAACAGTGTGTGTGTGATGGACAGAAACATTGAAACTGTGTGTGTGATGGACAGAAACAGTGTGTATGATGGACAGAAACAGTGTTTGTGATGGACAGAAACAGTGTGTGTGTGATGGACAGAAACATTGAAACTGTGTGTGTGATGGACAGAAACAGTGTGTGTGATGGACAGAAACAGTGTGTGTATGATGGACAGAAACAGTGTGTGTATGATGGACAGAAACAGTGTGTGTGTGATGGACAGAAACAGTGTGTGTGTGATGGACAGCAACAGTGTGTGTGTGATGGACAAAAACAGTGCAACAGTGTGTGTGTGATGGACAGAAACATTGAAACTGTGTGTGTGATGGACAGAAACAGTGTGTGTATGATGGACAGAAACAGTGTGTGTATGATGGACAGAAACAGTGTGTGTATGATGGACAGAAACAGTTTGTGTGTGATGGACAGAAACAGTGGGTGTATGATGGACAGAAACAGTGGGTGTGTGATGGACAGAAACATTGTGCGTGTGATGGAAAGAAACAGTGAAACAGTCTGTGTGTGATGGACAGAAACATTGAAACAGTGTGTGTGTGATGGAGAGAAACAGTGTGTGTGTGATGGACAGAAACAGTGTGTGTGTGATGGACAGAAACAGTATGTGTGTGATGGACAGAAACAGTATGTGTGTGATGGACAGAAACATTGAAACAGTGTGTGTGTGATGGACAGAAACATTGAAACAGTGTGTGTGTGATGGACAGAAACATTGAAACAGTGTGTGTGTGATGGACAGAATCATTGAAACAGTGTGTGTGTGATGGAGAGAAACAGTGTGTGTGTGATGGACAGAAACAGTGTGAGTGTGATGGACAGAAACAGTTTGAGTATGATGGACAGAAACAGTGTGAGTGTGATGGACAGAAACAGTGTGAGTATGATGGACAGAAACAGTGTGTGTATGATGGACAGAAACATTGAAACAGTGTGAGTGTGATGGACAGAAACAGTGTGTGTGTGATGGACAGAAACAGTGTGAGTATGATGGACAGAAACAGTTAAACAGTGTGTGTGTCTGATGGACAGAAACAGTGAAACAGTGTGTGTGTGATGGACAGAAACAGTGAAACAGTGTGTGTGTGATGGACAGAAACAGTGTGAGTATGATGGACAGAAACAGTTAAACAGTGTGTGTGTGTGATGGACAGAAACAGTGAAACAGTGTGTGTGTGATGGACAGAAACAGTGAAACAGTGTGCGTATGATGGACAGAAACAGTGTGTGTGTGATAGACAGAAACAGTGAAACAGTGTGTGTGTTATGGACAGAAACAGTGTGTGTATGATGGACAGAAACAGTGTGTGTGTGATGGACAGAAACAGTGTGTGTGTGATGGACAGAAACAGTATGTGTGTGATGGACAGAAACAGTATGTGTGTGATGGACAGAAACAGTGAAACAGTGTGTGTGATGGACAGAAACAGTGTGTGTATGATGGACAGAAACAGTGTGTGTGTGATGGACAGAAACAGTGTGAGTGTGATGGACAGAAACAGTGTGAATGTGATGGACAGAAACAGTGTGAGTATGATGGACAGAAACATTGAAACTGTGTGTGTGATGGACAGAAACAGTATGTGTGATGGACAGAAACAGTGAAACAGTGTGTGTATGATGGACAGAAACAGTGTGTGTGTGATGAACAGAAACAGTGTGTGTGTGATGGACAGAAACATTGAAACAGTGTGTGTATGATGAACAGAAACAGTGTGTGTGTGATGGACAGAAACAGTGTGTGTGTGATGGACAGAAACAGTGTGTGTGTGATGGACAGAAACAGTGTGTGTGTGATGGACAGAAACAGTGTGTCTGTGACGGACAGAAACAGTGAAACAGTGTGTGTGTGATGGACAGAAACAGTGTGAGAGTGATGGACAGAAACAGTATGTGTGTGATGGACAGAAAGAGTATGTGTGTGATGGACAGAAACAGTGTGAGTGTGATGGACAGAAACAGTGTGTGTGTGATGGACAGAAACAGTGTGTGTGTGATGGACAGAAACAGTGTGTGTGTGATGGACAGAAACAGTGTGTGTGTGATGGACAGAAACAGTGAAACAGTGTGAGTATGATGGACAGAAAAAGTGTGTGTGTGATGGACAGAAACCGTGTGTGTGTGATGGATAGAAACAGTATGTGTGATGGACAGAAACAGTGTGCGTGTGATGGACAGAAACAGTGTGTGTGTGATGGACAGAAACAGTATGTGTGTGATGGACAGAAACAGTATGTGTGTGATGGATAGAAACAGTGTGTGTGTG
Source organism: Hemibagrus wyckioides (assembly GCF_019097595.1). Taxonomy (NCBI): domain Eukaryota; kingdom Metazoa; phylum Chordata; class Actinopteri; order Siluriformes; family Bagridae; genus Hemibagrus; species Hemibagrus wyckioides. The sequence goes on along the minus strand of NC_080734.1, from coordinate 20,899,567 downwards.
ATGGACAGAAACATTGAAACAGTGTGTGTGTGATGGATAGAAACAGTGTGTGTGTGATGGACAGAAACATTGAAACAGTGTGTGTGTGATGGACAGAAACAGTGAAACAGTGTGTGTATGATGGACAGAAACAGTGTGTTTGTGATGGACAGAAACATTGAAACTGTGTGTGTGATGGACAGAAACAGTGTGTATGATGGACAGAAGCAGTCTGTGTATGATGGACAGAAACAGTGTGTGTATGATGGACAGAAACAGTGTGTGTGTGATGGAAAGAAACAGTGTGTGTGTGATGGATAGAAACAGTGTGTGTGTGATGGAAAGAAACAGTGTGTGTGTGATGGATAGAAACAGTGTGTGTGTGATGGACAGAAACATTGAAACAGTGTGTGTGTGATGGACAGAAACAGTGAAACAGTGTGTGTATGATGGACAGAAACAGTGTGTTTGTGATGGACAGAAACATTGAAACTGTGTGTGTGATGGACAGAAACAGTGTGTATGATGGACAGAAGCAGTTTGTGTATGATGGACAGAAACAGTGTGTGTATGATGGACAGAAACAGTGTGTGTGTGATGGAAAGAAACAGTGTGTGTGTGATGGACAGAAACAGTGTGCGTGTGATGGACAGAAACAGTGTGTGTGTGATGGACAGAAACAGTGAAACAGTCTGTGTGATGGACAGAAACAGTGTGTGTGTGATGGAAAGAAACAGTGAAACAGTCTGTGTGTGATGGACAGAAACATTGAAACAGTGTGTGTGATGGACAGAAACATTGAAACAGTCTGTGTGATGGACAGAAACATTGAAACAGTCTGTGTGTGATGGACAGAAACATTGAAACAGTCTGTGTGATGGACAGAAACAGTGTGTGTGATGGACAGAAAGAGTGTGTGTGTGATGGACAGAAACAGTGTGTGTGTGATGGACAGAAACAGTGTGAGTATGATGGACAGAAACAGTATGTGTGTGATGGACAGAAACAGTGTGTGTGTGATGGATAGAAACAGTATGTGTGATGGAAAGAAACAGTATGTGTGATGGACAGAAACAGTGTGTATGTGATGGACAGAAACAGTGTGTATGTGATGGACAGAAACAGTGTGTGTGTGATGGACAGAAACAGTGTGTGTGTGATGGACAGAAACAGTGAAACAGTGTGTGTGTGATGGACAGAAACAGTGTGTGTGTGATGGACAGAAACATTGAAACAGTGTGTGTGTGATGGACAGAAACAGTGTGTGTGGGATAGACAGAAACAGTGAAACAGTGTGTGTATGATGGACAGAAACAGTTTGTGTGTGATGGACAGAAACAGTGAAACAGTGTGTGTGTGATGGACAGAAACAGTGTTTGTGATGGACAGAAACAGTGTGTGTGTGATGGACAGAAACATTGAAACTGTGTGTGTGATGGACAGAAACAGTGTGTATGATGGACAGAAACAGTGTTTGTGATGGACAGAAACAGTGTGTGTGTGATGGACAGAAACATTGAAACTGTGTGTGTGATGGACAGAAACAGTGTGTGTGATGGACAGAAACAGTGTGTGTATGATGGACAGAAACAGTGTGTGTATGATGGACAGAAACAGTGTGTGTGTGATGGACAGAAACAGTGTGTGTGTGATGGACAGCAACAGTGTGTGTGTGATGGACAAAAACAGTGCAACAGTGTGTGTGTGATGGACAGAAACATTGAAACTGTGTGTGTGATGGACAGAAACAGTGTGTGTATGATGGACAGAAACAGTGTGTGTATGATGGACAGAAACAGTGTGTGTATGATGGACAGAAACAGTGTGTGTATGATGGACAGAAACAGTGTGTGTATGATGGACAGAAACAGTTTGTGTGAGATGGACAGAAACAGTGGGTGTGTGATGGACAGAAACATTGTGCGTGTGATGGAAAGAAACAGTGAAACAGTCTGTGTGTGATGGACAGAAACATTGAAACAGTGTGTGTGTGATGGAGAGAAACAGTGTGTGTGTGATGGACAGAAACAGTGTGTGTGTGATGGACAGAAACAGTATGTGTGTGATGGACAGAAACAGTGTGTGTGTGATGGACAGAAACAGTGAAACAGTATGTGTGTGATGGACAGAAACACTGAAAAAGTGTATGTGTGATGGAAAGAAACAGTGTGAGTGTGATGGACAGAAGCAGAATTTGTGTGATGGACAGAAGCAGAATATGTGTGATGGACAAACAGAATATGTGTGATGGACAGAAACAGTGTGTGTGTGATGGACAGAAGCAGAATATGTGTGATGGACAGATACAGTGTGTGTGTGATGGACAGAAACAGTGTGTGTGTGATGGACAGAAACAGTATGTGTGTGATGGACAGAAACAGTGTGAGTGTGATGGACAGAAACAGTGTGTGTGTGATGGACAGAAACATTGAAACAGTGTGTGTGTGATGGACAGAAACATTGAAACAGTGTGTGTGTGATGGACAAAAACATTGAAACAGTGTGTGTGTGATGGAGAGAAACAGTGTGTGTGTGATGGACAGAAACAGTGTGTGAGTGATGGACAGAAACAGTATGTGTGTGATGGACAGAAACAGTGTGTGTGTGATGGACAGAAACAGTGAAACAGTATGTGTGTGATGGACAGAAACACTGAAAAAGTGTATGTGTGATGGAAAGAAACAGTGTGAGTGTGATGGACAGAAGCAGAATTTGTGTGATGGACAGAAGCAGAATATGTGTGATGGACAAACAGAATATGTGTGATGGACAGAAACAGTGTGTGTGTGATGGACAGAAGCAGAATATGTGTGATGGACAGAAACAGTGTGTGTGTGATGGACAGAAACAGTGTGTGTGTAATGGACAGAAACAGTATGTGTGTGATGGACAGAAACAGTGTGAGTGTGATGGACAGAAACAGTGTGTGTGTGATGGACAGAAACTGTGTGTGTGTGATGGACAGAAACAGTGTGTGTGTGACGGACAGAAACAGTGTGTGTGATGGACAGAAACAGTGTGTGTGTGATGGACAGAAACAGTACATGTGTGATGGACAGAAACAGTACGTGTGTGATGGACAGAAACAGTGTGAGTGTGATGGACAGAAACAGTGAAACAGTGTGTGTGTGATGGACAGAAACAGTGTGTGTATGATGGACAGAAACAGTATGTGTGTGATGGACAGAAACAGTGTGTGTGTGATGGACAGAAACAGTGTGTGTGTGATGGACAGAAACAGTGTGTGTGTGATGGACAGAAACAGTGTGTGTGTGATGGACAGAAACAGTGTGTGTGTGATGGACAGAAACAGTGTGTGTGTGATGGACAGAAACAGTGTGAGTGTGATGGACAGAAAAAGTGAAACAGTGTGTGTGTGATGGACAGAAACAGTATGTGTGTGATGGACAGAAACAGTATGTGTGTGATGGACAGAAACAGTGTGAGTGTGATGGACAGAAACAGTGTGTGTGTGATTGACAGAAACAGTGTGTGTGTGATGGACAGAAACAGTATTTGTGTGATGGACAGAAACAGTATGTGTGTGATGGACAGAAACAGTGTGTGTGTGATTGACAGAAACAGTGTGTGTGTGATGGACACAAACAGCGAAACAGTGTGTGTGTGATGGACAGAAACATTGAAACAGTGTGTGAGTGATGGACAGAAACAGTGTGTGTATGATGGACAGAAACAGTGTGTGTGTGATGGACAGAAACAGTATGTGTGTGATGGACAGAAACAGTGTGAGTGTGATGGACAGAAACAGTGTGTGTGTGATTGACAGAAACAGTGTGTGTGTGATTGACAGAAACAGTATGTGTGTGATGGACAGAAACAGTATGTGTGTGATGGACAGAAACAGTGTGTGTGTGATTGACAGAAACAGTATGTGTGTGATGGACAGAAACAGTGTGAGTGTGATGGACAGAAACAGTGTGTGTGTGATGGATAGAAACAGTGTGTGATGGACAGAAACAGTGTGTCTATGATGGACAGAAACAGTGTGTGTGATGGACAGAAACAGTGTGTGTGTGTGATGGACAGAAACAGTATGTGTGATGGACAGAAACAGTGTGAGTGTGATGGACAGAATCAGTGTGTGTGATGGACAGAAACAGTGTGTGTATGATGGACAGAAACAGTATGTGTGATGGACAGAAACAGTATGTGTGATGGACAGAAACAGTGTGTGTGTGATGGACAGAAACAGTATGTGTGATGGACAGAAACAGTGTGTGTGATGGACAGAAACAGTGTGTGTGATGGACAGAAACAGTGTGTGTATGATGGACAGAAACAGTGAAACAGTGTGAGTATGATGGACAGAAACAGTATGTGTGATGGACAGAAACAGTGTGAGTGTGATGGACAGAAACAGTGTGAGTGTGATGGACAGAAACAGTGTGAGTGTGATGGACAGAAACAGTCTGTGTGTGTGATGGACAGAAACAGTGTGAGTGTGATGGACAGAAACAGTGTGTGTGTGTGATGGACAGAAACAGTGTGTGTGTGATGGACAGAAACAGTATGTGTGATGGACAGAAACAGTGTGTGTGATGGACAGAAACAGTGTGTGTGATGGACAGAAACAGTGTGTGTATGATGAACAGAAACAATGTGTGTGATGGACAGAAACAGTGAAACAGTGTGTGTGTGATGGACAGAAGCAGTATGTGTGATGGACAGAAACAGTGTGTGTGTGTTATGGACAGAAACAGTGTGTGTGTAATGGACAGAAACAGTGTGTGTGTGATGGACAGAAACAGTGTGTGTGTGATGGACAGAAACAGTGAAACAGTGTGAGTATGATGGACAGAAACAGTATGTGTGATGGACAGAATCAGTGTGAGTGTGATGGACAGAAACAGTGTGAGTGTGATGGACAGAAACAGTGTGTGTGTGTGATGGACAGAAACAGTGTGAGTGTGATGGACAGAAACAGTGTGTGTGTGTGATGGACAGAAACAGTGTGAATGTGATGGACAGAAACAGTGTGTGAGTGATGGACAGAAACAGTGTGTGTGTGATGGACAGAAACAGTGTGTGTGTGATGGATAGAAACAGTGTGTGTGTGATGGACAGAAACAGTGTGTGTGTGATGGATAGAAACAGTGTGTGTGTGATGGATAGAAACAGTGTGTGTGTGATGGACAGAAACAGAATATGTGTGATGGACAGAAACAGTGGAACAGTGTGAGTGTGATGGACAGAAACAGTGGAACAGTGTGAGTGTGATGGACATAAACAGTGTGAGTGTGATGGACAGAAACAGTGTGTGTGTGATGGACAGAAACAATGTGAGTGTGATGGACAGAAACAGTGTGTGTTTGATGGACACAAACAGTGTGTGTGTGATGGACAGTAACAGTGTGTGTTTGATGGACAGAAACAGTGAAACAGTGTGTGTGATGGACAGAAACATTGAAACAGTGTGTGTGATGGACAGAAACTGTGTGTGATGGACAGAAACAGTGTGTGTATGATGGACAGAAACAGTGTGTGTGAAGGACAGAAACAGTGAAACAGTGTGTGTGTGATGGACAGAAGCAGTATGTGTGATGGACAGAAACAGTGTGTGTGTGATTGACAGAAACAGTGTGTGTGTGATGGACAGAAACAGTGTGTGTGTGATGGACAGAAACATTGAAACTGTGTGTGTGATGGACAGAAACAGTGTGTGTGATGGACAGAAACAGTGTGAGTATGATGGACAGAAACAGTGTGTGTGTGATGGACAGAAACAGTGTGTGTATGATGGACAGAAACAGTCTGTGTGATGGACAGAAACAGTGTGTGTGTGATGGACAGAAACAGTGTGTGTGTGATGGACAGAAACAGTGAAACAGTGTGTGTGTGCTGGACAGAAACAGTGTGAGTTTGATGGACAGAAACAGAGAAACAGTGTGAGTATGATGGACAGAAACAGTGTGTGTGTGATGGAAAGAAAATGTATGTGTGATGGACAGAAACAGTGTGTGTATGATGGACAGAAACAGTCTGTGTGATGGACAGAAACAGTGTGTGTGTGATGGACAGAAACAGTGTGTGTGTGATGGACAGAAACAGTGAAACAGTGTGTGTGTGCTGGACAGAAACAGTGTGAGTTTGATGGACAGAAACAGAGAAACAGTGTGAGTATGATGGACAGAAACAGTGTGTGTGTGATGGAACGAAAATGTATGTGTGATGGACAGAAACAGTGTGTGTGATGGACAGAAACAGTGTGTGAGTGATGGACAGAAACAGTGTGTGTGTGATGGATAGATACAGTGCGTGTGTGATGGACAGAAACAGTGTGTGTGATGGAAAGAAACAGTGTGTCTATGATGGACAGAAACAGTGTGTGTGTGATGGACAGAAACAGTGTGTGTTTGATGGACAGAAACATTGTGTGTGTGATGGACAGAAACAGTGTGTGTGTGATGGACAGAAACAGTATGTGTGTGATGGACAGAAACAGTGTGTGTATGATGGACAGAAACAGTGTGTGTATGATGGACAGAAACAGTGAAACAGTGTGTGTGTGATGGACAGAAACAGTGTGTGTATGATGGACAGAAACAGTGAAACAGTGTGTGTGTGATGGACAGAAACAGTATGTGTGATGGACAGAAACAGTGTGTGTGTGATGGACAGAAACAGTGAAACAGTGTGTGTGTGATGGACAGAAACAGTATGTGTGATGGACAGAAACAGTGTGTGTGTGATGGACAGAAACAGTGTGTGTGATGGACAGAAACAGTATGTGTGTGACGGACAGAAACATTGAAACAGTGTGTGTGATGGACAGAAACAGTGTGTGTGATGGACAGAAACAGTGTGTGTATGATGGACAGAAACAGTGTGTGTGTGATGGACAGAAACAGTGTGTGTGTGATTGACAGAAACAGTGAAACAGTATGTGTGTGATGCACAGAAACAGTGTGTGTGTGATGGACAGAAACAGTATGTGTGTGATGGACAGAAACAGTGTGAGTGTGATTGACAGAAACAGTGTGTGTGTGATTGACAGAAACAGTATGTGTGTGATGGACAGAAACAGTATGTGTGTGATGGACAGAAACAGTGTGTGTGTGATGGACAGAAACAGTGTGTGTGTGATGGACAGAAACAGTGTGTGTGTGATGGACAGAAACAGTTTGTGTGTGATGGACAGAAACAGTGTGTGTGTGATGGACAGAAACAGTGTGTGTGTGATGGACAGAAACAGTGTGTGTGTGATGGACAGAAACAGTTTGTGTGTGATGGACAGAAACAGTATGTGTGTGATGGACAGAAACAGTGTGAGTGTGATGGACAGAAGCAGAATATGTGTGATGGATAGAAACAGAATATGTGTGATGGACAAACAGAATATGTGTGATGGACAGAAACAGAATATGTGTGATGGACAGAAACAGTGTGAGTGTGATGGACAGAAGCAGAATATGTGTGATGGACAGAAACAGTTAAACAGTGTGTGTGTGATGGACAGAAACAGTGTGTGTGTGATGGACAGAAACAGTGTGTGTGTGATGGACAGAAACAGTGTGTGTGATGGACAGAAACAGTGTGTGTGATGGACAGAAACAGTGAAACAGTGTGTGTGTGATGGACAGAAACAGTGTGTGTGTGATGGACAGAAACAGTGTGTGTGTGATGGACAGAAACAGTGTGTGTGATGGACAGAAACAGTGTGTGTGTGATGGACAGAAACAGTATGTGTGTGATGGACAGAAACATTATGTGTGTGATGGACAGAAACAGTGTGAGTGTGATGTACAGAAACAGTGTGAGTATGATGGACAGAACCAGTATGTGTGTGTGATGGACAGAAACATTATGTGTGTGATGGACAGAAACAGTGTGAGTGTGATGGACAGAAACAGTGTGAGTGTGATGGACAGAAACAGTGTGTGTGTGTGATGGACAGAAACAGTGTGAGTGTGATGGACAGAAACAGTGTGTGTGTGTGATGGACAGAAACAGTGTGAATGTGATGGACAGAAACAGTGTGTGAGTGATGGATAGAAACAGTGTGTGTGTGATGGACAGAAACAGTGTGTGTGTGATGGATAGAAACAGTGTGTGAGTGATGGACAGAAACAGTGTGTGTGTGATGGATAGAAACAGTGTGTGTGTGATGGACAGAAACAGTGTGTGTGTGATGGATAGAAACAGTGTGTGTGTGATGGACAGAAACAGTATGTGTGTGAGGGACAGAAACAGTGTGTGTGTGAGGGACAGAAACAGTGTGTGTGTGATGGACAGAAAACGTGTGTGTGTGATGGACAGAAACTGAATATGTGTGATGGACAGAAACAGAATATGTGTGATGGACAGAAACAGTGGAACAGTGTGAGTGTGATGGACAGAAACAGTGGAACAGTGTGTGTTTGATGGACACAAACAGTGTGTGTGTGATAGACAGAAACAATGTGAGTGTGATGGACAGAAACAGTGTGTGTTTGATGGACAGAAACAGTGAAACAGTGTGTGTGATGGACAGAAACATTGAAACAGTGTGTGTGATGGACAGAAACTGTGTGTGATGGACAGAAACAGTGTGTGTATGATGGACAGAAACAGTGTGTGTGAAGGACAGAAACAGTGAAACAGTGTGTGTGTGATGGACAGAAGCAGTATGTGTGATGGACAGAAACAGTGTGTGTGTGATCGACAGAAACAGTGTGTGTGTGATGGACAGAAACAGTGTGTGTGATGGACAGAAACAGTATGTGTATGATGGACAGAAACAGTCTGTGTGTGATGGACAGAAACAGTGTGTGTATGATGGACAGAAACAGTCTGTGTGATGGACAGAAACAGTATGTGTGTGATGGACAGAAACAGTGAAACAGTGTGTGTGTGATGGACAGAAACAGTGTGTGTGTGATGGAGAGAAACAGTATGTGTGTGATGGACAGAAACAGTGTGTGTGTGATGGACAGAAACAGTGAAACAGTGTGTGTGTGATGGACAGAAACAGCATGTGTGTGATTGACAGAAACAGTTTGTGTGTGATGGACAGAAACATTGAAACTGTGTGTGTGATGGACAGAAACAGTGTGTGTGATGGACAGAAACAGTATGTGTGTGATGGACAGAAACATTGAAACTGTGTGTGTGATGGACAGAAACAGTGTGTGTGATGGACAGAAACAGTGTGTGTGTGATGGACAGAAATTGTGTGTGTGTGATGGACAGAAACAGTATGTGCGTGATGGACAGAAACAGTGTGTGTGTGATGGACAGAAACAGTGTGTGTGTGATGGACAGAAACAGTGTGTGTGATGGACAGAAACAGTACGTGTGTGATGGACAGAAACAGTGTGAGTGTGATGGACAGAAACATTGAAACAGTGTGTGTGATGGACAGAAACAGTGTGTGTGATGGACAGAAACAGTGTGTGTGTGATGGACAGAAATTGTGTGTGTGTGATGGACAGAAACAGTATGTGTGTGATGGACAGAAACAGTGTGTGTGTGATGGACAGAAACAGTACGTGTGTGATGGACAGAAACAGTACGTGTGTGATGGACAGAAACAGTGTGAGTGTGATGGACAGAAACAGTGAAACAGTGTGTGTGTGATGGACAGAAACATTGAAACAGTGTGTGTGTGATGGACAGAAACAGTGTGTGTATGATGGACAGAAACAGTATGTGTGTGATGGACAGAAACAGTGTGTGTGTGATGGACAGAAACAGTGTGTGTGTGATGGACAGAAACATTGAAACAGTGTGTGTGTGATGGACAGAAACAGTGTGTGTAAGATGGACAGAAACAGTGTGTGTGTGATGGACAGAAACAGTGTGTGTGTGATGGACAGAAACAGTGTGTGTGTGATGGACAGAAACAGTGTGTGTGTGATGGACAGAAACAGTGTGTGTGTGATGGACAGAAACAGTGTGTGTATGATGGACAGAAACAGTATGTGTGTGATGGACAGAAACAGTGTGTGTGTGATGGACAGAAACAGTGTGTGTGTGATGGACAGAAACAGTGTGTGTGTGATGGACAGAAACAGTGTGTGTGTGATGGACAGAAACAGTGTGTGTGTGATGGACAGAAACAGTGTGAGTGTGATGGACAGAAACAGTGAAACAGTGTGTGTGTGATGGACAGAAACAGTGAAACAGTGTGTGTGTGATGGACACAAACAGTGAAACAGTGTGTGTGTGATGGACAGAAACATTGAAACAGTGTGTGTGTGATGGACAGAAACAGTGTGTGTATGATGGACAGAAACAGTGTGTGTATGATGGACAGAAACAGTATGTGTGTGATGGACAGAAACAGTGTGTGTGTGATGGACAGAAACAGTGTGAGTGTGATGGACAGAAACAGTGTGAGTGTGATGGACAGAAACAGTGTGTGTGTGATGGACAGAAACAGTATGTGTGTGATGGACAGAAACAGTGTGTGTGTGATTGACAGAAACAGTGAAACAGTATGTGTGTGATGCACAGAAACAGTGTGTGTGTGATGGACAGAAACAGTATGTGTGTGATGGACAGAAACAGTGTGAGTGTGATGGACAGAAACAGTGTGTGTGTGATTGACAGAAACAGTGTGTGTGTGATTGACAGAAACAGTGTGTGTGTGATTGACAGAAACAGTATGTGTGTGATGGACAGAAACAGTATGTGTGTGATGGACAGAAACAGTGTGAGTGTGATGGACAGAAACAGTATGTGTGTGATGGACAGAAACAGTGTGTGTGTGATGGACAGAAACAGTGTGTGTGTGATGGACAGAAACAGTTTGTGTGTGATGGACAGAAACAGTATGTGTGTGATGGACAGAAACAGTGTGAGTGTGATGGACAGAAGCAGAATATGTGTGATGGATAGAAACAGAATATGTGTGATGGACAAACAGAATATGTGTGATGGACAGAAACAGAATATGTGTGATGGACAGAAACAGTGTGAGTGTGATGGACAGATGCAGAATATGTGTGATGGACAGAAACAGTGAAACAGTGTGAGTGTGATGGACAGAAACAGTGTGTGTGATGGACAGAAACAGTGAAACAGTGTGTGTGTGATGGACAGAAACAGTGTGTGTGTGATGGACAGAAACAGTGTGTGTGTGATGGACAGAAACAGTGTGTGTGATGGACAGAAACAGTGTGTGTGTGATGGACAGAAACAGTATGTGTGTGATGGACAGAAACATTATGTGTGTGTGATGGACAGAAACATTATGTGTGTGATGGACAGAAACAGTGTGAGTGTGATGGACAGAAACAGTGTGAGTGTGATGGACAGAAACAGTGTGTGTGTGTGATGGACAGAAACAGTGTGAGTGTGATGGACAGAAACAGTGTGTGTGTGTGTGATGGACAGAAACAGTGTGAATGTGATGGACAGAAACAGTGTGTGAGTGATGGATAGAAACAGTGTGTGTGTGATGGACAGAAACAGTGTGTGTGTGATGGATAGAAACAGTGTGTGAGTGATGGACAGAAACAGTGTGTGTGTGATGGATAGAAACAGTGTGTGTGTGATGGACAGAAACAGTGTGTGTGTGATGGATAGAAACAGTGTGTGTGTGATGGACAGAAACAGTATGTGTGTGTGATGGACAGAAACATTATGTGTGTGATGGACAGAAACAGTGTGAGTGTGATGGACAGAAACAGTGTGTGTGTGATGGATAGAAACAGTGTGTGTGTGATGGACAGAACCAGTATGTGTGTGTGATGGACAGAAACATTATGTGTGTGATGGACAGAAACAGTGTGAGTGTGATGGACAGAAACAGTGTGAGTGTGATGGACAGAAACAGTGTGTGTGTGTGATGGACAGAAACAGTGTGAGTGTGATGGACAGAAACAGTGTGTGTGTGTGATGGACAGAAACAGTGTGAATGTGATGGACAGAAACAGTGTGTGAGTGATGGATAGAAACAGTGTGTGTGTGATGGACAGAAACAGTGTGTGTGTGATGGATAGAAACAGTGTGTGAGTGATGGACAGAAACAGTGTGAGTGTGATGGACAGTAACAGTGTGTGTTTGATGGACAGAAACAGTGAAACAGTGTGTGTGATGGACAGAAACATTGAAACAGTGTGTGTGATGGACAGAAACTGTGTGTGATGGACAGAAACAGTGTGTGTATGATGGACAGAAACAGTGTGTGTGAAGGACAGAAACAGTGAAACAGTGTGTGTGTGATGGACAGAAGCAGTATGTGTGATGGACAGAAACAGTGTGTGTGTGATCGACAGAAACAGTGTGTGTGTGATGGACAGAAACAGTGTGTGTGTGATGGACAGAAACATTGAAACTGTGTGTGTGATGGACAGAAACAGTGTGTGTGATGGACAGAAACAGTGTGAGTATGATGGACAGAAACAGTGTGTGTGTGATGGACAGAAACAGTGTGTGTATGATGGACAGAAACAGTCTGTGTGATGGACAGAAACAGTATGTGTGTGATGGACAGAAACAGTGAAACAGTGTGTGTGTGATGGACAGAAACAGTGTGTGTGTGATGGACAGAAACAGTGTGAGTGTGATGGACAGAAACAGTGTGAGTGTGATGGACAGAAACAGTGTGTGTGTGTGATGGACAGAAACAGTGTGAGTGTGATGGACAGAAACAGTGTGTGTGTGTGATGGACAGAAACAGTGTGAATGTGATGGACAGAAACAGTGTGTGAGTGATGGATAGAAACAGTGTGTGTGTGATGGACAGAAACAGTGTGTGTGTGATGGATAGAAACAGTGTGTGAGTGATGGACAGAAACAGTGTGTGTGTGATGGATAGAAACAGTGTGTGTGTGATGGACAGAAACAGTGTGTGTGTGATGGATAGAAACAGTGTGTGTGTGATGGACAGAAACAGTATGTGTGTGAGGGACAGAAACAGTGTGTGTGTGAGGGACAGAAACAGTGTGTGTGTGATGGACAGAAAACGTGTGTGTGTGATGGACAGAAACTGAATATGTGTGATGGACAGAAACAGAATATGTGTGATGGACAGAAACAGTGGAACAGTGTGAGTGTGATGGACAGAAACAGTGGAACAGTGTGTGTTTGATGGACACAAACAGTGTGTGTGTGATAGACAGAAACAATGTGAGTGTGATGGACAGTAACAGTGTGTGTTTGATGGACAGAAACAGTGAAACAGTGTGTGTGATGGACAGAAACATTGAAACAGTGTGTGTGATGGACAGAAACTGTGTGTGATGGACAGAAACAGTGTGTGTATGATGGACAGAAACAGTGTGTGTGAAGGACAGAAACAGTGAAACAGTGTGTGTGTGATGGACAGAAGCAGTATGTGTGATGGACAGAAACAGTGTGTGTGTGATCGACAGAAACAGTGTGTGTGTGATGGACAGAAACAGTGTGTGTGATGGACAGAAACAGTGTGAGTATGATGGACAGAAACAGTGTGTGTGTGATGGACAGAAACAGTGTGTGTATGATGGACAGAAACAGTCTGTGTGATGGACAGAAACAGTATGTGTGTGTTGGACAGAAACAGTGAAACAGTGTGTGTGTGATGGACAGAAACAGTGTGTGTGTGATGGACAGAAACATTGAAACTGTGTGTGTGATGGACAGAAACAGTGTGTGTGTGATGGAGAGAAACAGTATGTGTGTGATGGACAGAAACAGTGTGTGTGTGATGGACAGAAACAGTGAAACAGTGTGTGTGTGATGGACAGAAACAGCATGTGTGTGATTGACAGAAACAGTTTGTGTGTGATGGACAGAAACAGTGAAACAGTGTGTGTGTGATGGACAGAAACAGCATGTGTGTGATTGACAGAAACAGTTTGTGTGTGATGGACAGAAACAGTGTGTGTGTAATGGACAGAAACAGTATGTGTGTGATGGACAGAAACAGTGTGTGTGTGATGGACAGAAACAGTGTGTGTGTGATGGACAGAAGCAGTATGTGTGATGGACAGAAACAGTGTGTGTGTGATGGACAGAAACAGTGTGTGTGTGATGGACAGAAACAGTGTGTGTGATGGACAGAAACAGTGTGTGTGTGATGGACAGAAACAGTGTGTGTGTGATGGACAGAAACAGTATGTGTGTGATGGACAGAAACAGTATGTGTGTCATGGACAGAAACAGTGTGTGTGATGGACAGAAACAGTATGTGTGATGGACAGAAACAGTGTGTGTGTGATGGACAGAAACAGTATGTGTGTGATGGACAGAAACAGTGTGTGTGTGATGGACAGAAACAGTGTGTGTGATGGACAGAAACAGTGTGTGTGTGATGGACAGAAACAGTGTGTGTGTGATGGACAGAAACAGTATGTGTGTGATGGACAGAAACAGTATGTGTGTGATGGACAGAAACAGTATGTGTGTGATGGACAGAAACAGTATGTGTGATGGACAGAAACAGTATGTGTGATGGACAGAAACAGTGTGTGTGTGATGGACAGAAACAGTATGTGTGTGATCGACAGAAACAGTGTGAGTGTGATGGACAGAAGCAGAATATGTGTGATGGACAGAAACAGAATATGTGTGATGGACAGAAGCAGAATATGTGTGATGGACAAACAGAATTTGTGTGATGGACAGAAACAGAATATGTGTGATGGACAGAAACAGTGTGAGTGTGATGGACAGAAGCAGAATATGTGTGATGGACAGAAAGAGTGTGTGTGTGATGGACAGAAACAGAATATGTGTGATGGACAGAAACAGTGTGAGTGTGATGGACAGAAGCAGAATATGTGTGATGGACAGAAACAGTGTGTGTGTGATGGACAGAAACAGAATATGTGTGATGGACAGAAACAGTGTGTGTGTGATGGACAGAAACAGTGTGTGTATGATGGACAGAAACAGTGTGAGTGTGATGGACAGAAACAGTGTGTGTGTGATGGACAGAAACAGTATGTGTATGATGGACAGAAACAGTGTGAGTGTGATGGACAGAAGCAGAATATGTGTGATGGACAGAAACAGAATATGTGTGATGGACAGAAGCAGAATATGTGTGATGGACAGAAACAGTGTGTGTGTGATGGACAGAAACAGAATATGTGTGATGGACAGAAACAGTGTGTGTGTGATGGACAGAAACAGTGTGTGTGTGATGGACAGAAGCAGAATATGTGTGATGGACAGAAACAGAATATGTGTGATGGACAGAAGCAGAATATGTGTGATGGACAAACAGAATATGTGTGATGGACAGAAACAGAATATGTGTGATGGACAGAAACAGTGTGAGTGTGATGGACAGAAGCAGAATATGTGTGATGGACAGAAACAGTGTGTGTGTGATGGACAGAACCAGAATATGTGTGATGGACAGAAACAGTGTGTGTGTGATGGACAGAAACAGTGTGTGTGTGATGGACAGAAACAGAATATGTGTGATGGACAGAAACAGCGTGAGTGTGATGGACAGAAGCAGAATATGTGTGATGGACAGAAACAGTGTGTGTGTGATGGACAGAACCAGAATATGTGTGATGGACAGAAACAGTGTGTGTGTGATGGACAGATACAGTGTGTGTGTGATGGACAGAAACAGTATGTGTGTGATGGACAGAAACAGTATGTGTGTGATGGACAGAACAGTGTGTGTGATGGACAGAAACAGTGTGTGTGTGATGGACAGAAACAGTGTGTGTGTGATGGACAGAAACAGAATATGTGTGATGGACAGAAACAGCGTGAGTGTGATGGACAGAAGCAGAATATGTGTGATGGACAGAAACAGTGTGTGTGTGATGGACAGAACCAGAATATGTGTGATGGACAGAAACAGTGTGTGTGTGATGGACAGATACAGTGTGTGTGTGATGGACAGAAACAGTATGTGTGTGATGGACAGAAACAGTATGTGTGTGATGGACAGAAACAGTGTGTGTGATGGACAGAAACAGTGTGTGTGTGATGGACAGAAACAGTATGTGTGTGATGGACAGAAACACTATGTGTGTGATGGACAGAAACAGTATGTGTGTGATGGACAGAAACAGTGTGAGTGTGATGGACAGAAACAGTATGTGTGATGGACAGAAACAGAATATGTGTGATGGACAGAAACAGTGTGTGTGTGTGATGGACAGAAACAGAATATGTGTGATGGATAGAAACAGTGTGTGTGTGATGGACAGAAACAGTGTGTGTGATGGACAGAAACAGTGTGTGTGATGGACAGAAACAGTGTGTGTGTGATGGACAGAAACATTGAAACTGTGTGTGTGATGGACAGAAACAGTGTGTGATGGACAGAAACAGTGTGTCTATGATGGACAGAAACAGTGTGTGTGATGGACAGAAACAGTGTGTGTGTGATGGACAGAAACAGTATGTGTGATGGACAGAAACAGTGTGAGTGTGATGGACAGAAACAGTGTGTGTGATGGACAGAAACAGTGTGTGTATGATGGACAGAAACAGTATGTGTGATGGACAGAAACAGTATGTGTGATGGACAGAAACAGTGTGTGTGTGATGGACAGAAACAGTATGTGTGATGGACAGAAACAGTATGTGTGTATGATGGACAGAAACAGTGAAACAGTGTGAGTATGATGGACAGAAACAGTATGTGTGATGGACAGAAACAGTGTGAGTGTGATGGACAGAAACAGTGTGTGTATGATGGACAGAAACAGTGTGAGTGTGATGGACAGAAACAGTGTGTGTGTGTGATGGACAGAAACAGTGTGAGTGTGATGGACAGAAACAGTGTGTGTGTGTGATGGACAGGAACAGTGTGTGTGTGATGGACAGAAACAGTATGTGTGTGATGGACAGAAACAGTATGTGTGTGATGGACAGAAACAGTGTGTGTGATGGACAGAAACAGTGTGTGTGATGGACAGAAACAGTGTGTGTATGATGGACAGAAACAGTGTGTGTGATGGACAGAAACAGTGTGTGTATGATGGACAGAAACAGTGTGTGTGATGGACAGAAACAGTGTGTGTGATGGACAGAAACAGTGTGTGTGATGGACAGAAACAGTGTGTGTATGATGGACAGAAACAGTGTGAATGTGATGGACAGAAACAGTGTGTGTGTGATGGATAGAAACAGTGTGTGAGTGATGGACAGAAACAGTGTGTGTGTGATGGACAGAAACAATGTGAGTGTGATGGACAGAAACAGTGTGAGCGTGATGGACAGAAACAGTGTGTGTGTGATGGATAGAAACAGTGTGTGTGTGATGGACACAAACAGTGTGTGTTTGATGGACACAAACAGTGTGTGTGTGATAGACAGAAACAATGTGAGTGTGATGGACAGTAACAGTGTGTGTTTGATGGACAGAAACAGTGAAACAGTGTGTGTGATGGACAGAAACATTGAAACAGTGTGTGTGATGGACAGAAACTGTGTGTGATGGACAGAAACAGTGTGTGTATGATGGACAGAAACAGTGTGTGTGAAGGACAGAAACAGTGAAACAGTGTGTGTGTGATGGACAGAAGCAGTGTGTGTGTGATGGACAGAAACATTGAAACTGTGTGTGTGATGGACAGAAACAGTGTGTGTGATGGACAGAAACAGTGTGAGTATGATGGACAGAAACAGTGTGTGTGTGATGGACAGAATCAGTGTGTGTATGATGGACAGAAACAGTCTGTGTGATGGACAGAAACAGTGTGTGTGTGATGGACAGAAACAGTGTGTGTGTGATGGACAGAAACAGTGAAACAGTGTGTGTGTGATGGACAGAAACAGTGAAACAGTGTGTGTGTGATGGACAGAAACAGTGTGTGTGATGGACAGAAACAGTGTGTGTATAATGGACAGTAACAGTGTGTGTGTGATGGACAGAAAAAGTATGTGTGATGGACAGAAACAGTATGTGTGTGATGGACAGAAACAGTGTGTGTGTGATGGACAGAAACATTGAAACAGTGTGTGTGATGGACAGAAACAGTATGTGTGTGATGGACAGAAACAGTGTGTTTGTGATGGACAGAAACAGTGAAACAGTGTGTGTGTGATGGACAGAAACAGTGTGTGTGATGGACAGAAACAGTATGTGTGTGATGGACAGAAACATTGAAACAGTGTGTGTGATGGACAGAAACAGTGTGTGTGATGGACAGAAACAGTGTGTGTATGATGGACAGAAACAGTGTGTGTGTGATGGACAGAAACAGTGAAACAGTGTGTGTGTGATGGACAGAAACAGTGTGTGTGATGGACAGAAACAGTATGTGTGTGATGGACAGAAACATTGAAACAGTGTGTGTGATGGACAGAAACAGTGTGTGTGATGGACAGAAACAGTGTGTGTATGATGGACAGAATCAGTGTGTGTGTGATGGACAGAAAAAGTATGTGTGATGGACAGAAACAGTATGTGTGTGATGGACAGAAACAGTGTGTGTGTGATGGGCAGAAACATTGAAACTGTGTGTGTGATGGACAGAAACAGTGTGTGTGATGGACAGAAACAGTATGTGTGTGATGGACAGAAACATTGAAACAGTGTGTGTGATGGACAGAAACAGTGTGTGTGATGGACAGAAACAGTGTGTGTGTGATGGACAGAAACAGTGTGTGTGTGATGGACAGAAACATTGAAACTGTGTGTGTGTGATGGACAGAAACAGTGTGTGTGTGATGGACAGAAACAGTATGTGTGTGATGGACAGAAACAGTATGTGTGTGATGGACAGAAACAGTGTGTTTGTGATGGACAGAAACAGTGAAACAGTGTGTGTGTGATGGACAGAAACAGTGTGTGTATAATGGACAGAAACAGTGTGTGTGTGATGGACAGAAACAGTGTGTGTGATGGACAGAAACAGTGTGAGTATGATGGACAGAAACAGTGTGTGTGTGATGGACAGAAACAGTGTGTGTGATGGACAGAAACAGTGTGTGTGTGATGGACAGAAACATTGAAACTGTGTGTGTGATGGACAGAAACAGTGTGTGATGGACAGAAACAGTGTGTCTATGATGGACAGAAACAGTGTGTGTGATGGACAGAAACAGTGTGTGTGATGGACAGAAACAGTGTGAGTGTGATGGACAGAAACAGTGTGTGTATGATGGACAGAAACAGTATGTGTGATGGACAGAAACAGTATGTGTGATGGACAGAAACAGTGTGTGTGATGGACAGAAACAGTGTGTGTATGATGGACAGAAACAGTGAAACAGTGTGAGTATGATGGACAGAAACAGTATGTGTGATGGACAGAAACAGTGTGAGTGTGATGGACAGAAACAGTGTTAGTGTGATGGACAGAAACAGTGTGAGTGTGATGGACAGAAACAGTGTGTGTGTGTGATGGACAGAAACAGTGTGAGTGTGATGGACAGAAACAGTGTGTGTGTGTGATGGACAGAAACAGTGTGTGTGTGATGGACAGAAACAGTATGTGTGATGGACAGAAACAGTGTGTGTATGATGGACAGAAACAGTGTGTGTGATGGACAGAAACAGTGTGTGTATGATGGACAGAAACAGTGTGTGTGATGGACAGAAACAGTGTGTGTGATGGACAGAAACAGTGTGTGTGATGGACAGAAACAGTGTGTGTATGATGGACAGAAACAGTGTGAATGTGATGGACAGAAACAGTGTGTGAGTGATGGACAGAAACAGTGTGTGTGTGATGGATAGAAACAGTGTGTGTGTGATGGACAGAAACAGAATATGTGTGATGGACAGAAACAGTGGAACAGTGTGAGTGTGATGGACAGAAACAGTGGAACAGTGTGAGCGTGATGGACAGAAACAGTGTGTGTGTGATGGACAGAAACAGTGTGAGTGTGATGGACAGAAACAGTGTGTGTGTGATGGACAGAAACAATGTGAGTGTGATGGACAGAAACAGTGTGTGTTTGATGGACACAAACAGTGTGTGTGTGATAGACAGAAACAATGTGAGTGTGATGGACAGTAACAGTGTGTGTTTGATGGACAGAAACAGTGAAACAGTGTGTGTGATGGACAGAAACATTGAAACAGTGTGTGTGATGGACAGAAACTGTGTGTGATGGACAGAAACAGTGTGTGTATGATGGACAGAAACAGTGTGTGTGAAGGACAGAAACAGTGAAACAGTGTGTGTGTGATGGACAGAAGCAGTATGTGTGATGGACAGAAACAGTGTGTGTGTGATGGACAGAAACATTGAAACTGTGTGTGTGATGGACAGAAACAGTGTGTGTGATGGACAGAAACAGTGTGAGTATGATGGACAGAAACAGTGTGTGTATGATGGACAGAAACAGTCTGTGTATGATGGACAGAAACAGTCTGTGTGATGGACAGAAACAGTGTGTGTGTGATGGACAGAAACAGTGTGTGTGTGATGGACAGAAACAGTGAAACAGTGTGTGTGTGATGGACAGAAACAGTGTGAGTTTGATGGACAGAAACAGAGAAACAGTGTGAGTATGATGGACAGAAACAGTGTGTGTGTGATGGAAAGAAAATGTATGTGTGATGGACAGAAACAGTGTGTGAGTGATGGACAGAAACAGTGTGTGTGTGATGGATAGATACAGTGCGTGTGTGATGGACAGAAACAGTGTGTGATGGAAAGAAACAGTGTGTCTATGATGGACAGAAACAGTGTGTGTGTGATGGACAGAAACAGTGTGTGTTTGATGGACAGAAACATTGTGTGTGTGATGGACAGAAACAGTGTGTGTGTGATGGACAGAAACAGTATGTGTGTGATGGACAGAAACAGTGTGTGTTTGATGGACAGAAACATTGTGTGTGTGATGGACAGAAACAGTGTGTGTGTGATGGACAGAAACAGTGAAACAGTGTGTGTGTGATGGACAGAAACAGTGTGTGTATGATGGACAGAAACAGTGAAACAGTGTGTGTGTGATGGACAGAAACAGTATGTGTGATGGACAGAAACAGTATGTGTGATGGACAGAAACAGTGTGTGTGTGATGGACAGAAACAGTGTGTGTGTGATGGACAGAAACAGTGAAACAGTGTGTGTGTGATGGACTGAAACAGTGAAACAGTGTGTGTGTGATGGACAGAAACAGTATGTGTGATGGACAGAAACAGTGTGTGTATGATGGACAGAAACAGTGAAACAGTGTGTGTGTGATGGACAGAAACAGTGTGTGTGATGGACAGAAACAGTGTGTGTATGATGGACAGTAACAGTGTGTGTGTGATGGACAGAAAAAGTATGTGTGATGGACAGAAACAGTATGTGTGTGATGGACAGAAACAGTGTGTGTGTGATGGACAGAAACATTGAAACTGTGTTTGTGATGGACAGAAACAGTGTGTGTGATGGACAGAAACAGTATGTGTGTGATGGACAGAAACAGTGTGTTTGTGATGGACAGAAACAGTGAAACAGTGTGTGTGTGATGGACAGAAACAGTGTGTGTGATGGACAGAAACAGTATGTGTGTGATGGACAGAAACATTGAAACAGTGTGTGTGATGGACAGAAACAGTGTGTGTGATGGACAGAAACAGTGTGTGTATGATGGACAGAAACAGTGTGTGTGTGATGGACAGAAAAAGTATGTGTGATGGACAGAAACAGTATGTGTGTGATGGACAGAAACAGTGTGTGTGTGATGGGCAGAAACATTGAAACTGTGTGTGTGATGGACAGAAACAGTGTGTGTGATGGACAGAAACAGTATGTGTGTGATGGACAGAAACATTGAAACAGTGTGTGTGATGGACAGAAACAGTGTGTGTGATGGACAGAAACAGTGTGTGTATGATGGACAGAAACTGTGAGTGTGATGGACAGAAACAGTGTGAGTATGATGGACAGAAACAGTGTGAGTGTGATGGACAGAAACAGTGTGTGTGTGATGGACAGAAACAGTGTGTGTGTGATGGACAGAAACATTGAAACTGTGTGTGTGTGATGGACAGAAACAGTGTGTGTGTGATGGACAGAAACAGTATGTGTGTGATGGACAGAAACAGTATGTGTGTGATGGACAGAAACAGTGTGTTTGTGATGGACAGAAACAGTGAAACAGTGTGTGTGTGATGGACAGAAACAGTGTGTGTGATGGACAGAAACAGTATGTGTGTGATGGAAAGAAACATTGAAACAGTGTGTGTGATGGACAGAAACAGTGTGTGTGATGGACAGAAACAGTGTGTGTATGATGGATAGAAACAGTGTGTGTGTGATGGACAGAAACAGTGAAACAGTGTGTGTGTGATGGACAGAAACAGTGTGTGTGATGGACAGAAACAGTATGTGTGTGATGGACAGAAACATTGAAACAGTGTGTGTGATGGACAGAAACAGTGTGTGTGATGGACAGAAACAGTGTGTGTATGATGGACAGAAACAGTGTGTGTGTGATGGACAGAAAAAGTATGTGTGATGGACAGAAACAGTATGTGTGTGATGGACAGAAACAGTGTGTGTGTGATGGGCAGAAACATTGAAACTGTGTGTGTGATGGACAGAAACAGTGTGTGTGATGGACAGAAACAGTATGTGTGTGATGGACAGAAACATTGAAACAGTGTGTGTGATGGACAGAAACAGTGTGTGTATTATGGACAGAAACTGTGAGTGTGATGGACAGAAACAGTGTGAGTATGATGGACAGAAACAGTGTGTGTGTGATGGACAGAAACAGTGTGTGTGTGATGGACAGAAACAGTGTGTGTGTGATGGACAGAAACAGTATGTGTGTGATGGACAGAAACAGTGTGTTTGTGATGGACAGAAACAGTGAAACAGTGTGTGTGTGATGGACAGAAACAGTGTGTGTGATGGACAGAAACAGTATGTGTGTGATGGACAGAAACATTGAAACAGTGTGTGTGATGGACAGAAACAGTTTGTGTGATGGACAGAAACAGTGTGTGTATGATGGACAGAAACAGTGTGTGTGTGATGGACAGAAACAGTGAAACAGTGTGTGTTTGATGGACAGAAACAGTGTGTGTGATGGACAGAAACAGTATGTGTGTGATGGACAGAAACATTGAAACAGTGTGTGTGATGGACAGAAACAGTGTGTGTGATGGACAGAAACAGTGTGTGTATGATGGACAGAAACAGTGTGTGTGTGATGGACAGAAAAAGTATGTGTGATGGACAGAAACAGTATGTGTGTGATGGACAGAAACAGTGTGTGTGTGATGGGCAGAAACATTGAAACTGTGTGTGTGATGGACAGAAACAGTGTGTGTGATGGACAGAAACAGTATGTGTGTGATGGACAGAAACATTGAAACAGTGTGTGTGATGGACAGAAACAGTGTGTGTGATGGACAGAAACAGTGTGTGTATGATGGACAGAAACTGTGAGTGTGATGGACAGAAACAGTGTGTGTGTGATGGACAGAAACAGTGTGTGTGTGATGGACAGAAACAGTGTGTGTGTGATGGACAGAAACAGTGTGTCTGTGATGGACAGAAACAGTGTGAGTGTGATGGACAGAAACAGTGTGTGTGTGATGGACAGAAACAGTGTGTCTGTGATGGACAGAAACAGTGTGTGTGTGATGGACAGAAACATTGAAACTGTGTGTGTGATGGACAGAAACAGTGTGTCTATGATGGACAGAAACAGTGTGTGTATGATGGACAGAAACAGTGTGTGTGTGATGGACAGAAACATTGAAACTGTGTGTGTGATGGACAGAAACATTGAAACTGTGTGTGTGATGGACAGAAACATTGAAACTGTGTGTGTGATGGATAGAAACATTGAAACAGTGTGTGTGATGGACAGAAACAGTGTGTGTGATGGACAGAAACAGTGTGTATATGATGGACAGAAACTGTGAGTGTGATGGACAGAAACATTGAAACAGTGTGTGTGTGATGGACAGAAACAGTGAAACAGTGTGTGTGTGATGGACAGAAACAGTGTGTGTGTGATGGACAGAAACAGAATGTGTGTGATGGACAGAAACAGTACGTGTGTGATGGACAGAAACAGTACGTGTGTGATGGACAGAAACAGTGTGTGTGTGATGGACAGAAACAGTGTGTGTGTGATGGACAGAAACAGTGTGTGTGTGATGGACAGAAACAGTGTGTGTGTGATGGACAGAAACAGTGTGAGTGTGATGGACAGAAACAGTGAAACAGTGTTTGTGTGATGGACAGAAACAGTGAAACAGTATGTGTGTGATGGACACAAACAGTGAAACAGTGTGTGTGTGATGGGCAGAAACATTGAAACTGTGTGTGTGATGGACAGAAACAGTGTGTGTGATGGACAGAAACAGTATGTGTGTGATGGACAGAAACATTGAAACAGTGTGTGTGATGGACAGAAACAGTGTGTGTATGATGGACAGAAACTGTGAGTGTGATGGACAGAAACAGTGTGAGTATGATGGACAGAAACAGTGTGAGTGTGATGGACAGAAACAGTGTGTGTGTGATGGACAGAAACAGTGTGTGTGTGATGGACAGAAACAGTATGTGTGTGATGGACAGAAACAGTGTGTGTGTGATGGACAGAAACAGTGTGTGTGATGGACAGAAACAGTATGTGTGTGATGGACAGAAACATTGAAACAGTGTGTGTGATGGACAGAAACAGTGTGTGTGATGGACAGAAACAGTGTGTGTATGATGGACAGAAACAGTGTGTGTGTGATGGACAGAAACAGTGAAACAGTGTGTGTTTGATGGACAGAAACAGTGTGTGTGATGGACAGAAACAGTATGTGTGTGATGGACAGAAACATTGAAACAGTGTGTGTGATGGACAGAAACAGTGTGTGTGATGGACAGAAACATTGAAACTGTGTGTGTGATGGATAGAAACATTGAAACAGTGTGTGTGATGGACAGAAACAGTGTGTGTGATGGACAGAAACAGTGTGTATATGATGGACAGAAATTGTGAGTGTGATGGACAGAAACATTGAAACAGTGTGTGTGTGATGGACAGAAACAGTGAAACAGTGTGTGTGTGATGGACAGAAACAGTGTGTGTGTGATGGACAGAAACAGAATGTGTGTGATGGACAGAAACAGTACGTGTGTGATGGGCAGAAACAGTACGTGTGTGATGGACAGAAACAGTGTGTGTGTGATGGACAGAAACAGTGTGTGTGTGATGGACAGAAACAGTGTGTGTGTGATGGACAGAAACAGTGTGAGTGTGATGGACAGAAACAGTGAAACAGTGTTTGTGTGATGGACAGAAACAGTGAAACAGTGTGTGTGTGATGGACACAAACAGTGAAACAGTGTGTGTGTGATGGACAGAAACATTGAAACAGTGTGTGTGTGATGGACAGAAACAGTGTGTGTATGATGGACAGAAACAGTGTGTGTATGATGGACAGAAACAGCATGTGTGTGATGGACAGAAACAGTGTGTGTGTGATGGACAGAAACAGTGTGTGTGTGATGGACAGAAACAGTGTGTGTGTGATGGACAGAAACAGTGTGTGTGTGTGATGGACAGAAACAGTGTGTGTGTGATGGACAGAAACAGTGTGTGTGTGATGGACAGAAACAGTGCGTGTGTGATGGACAGAAACAGTGTGAGTGTGATGGACAGAAACAGTGAAACAGTGTGTGTGTGATGGACACAAACAGTGAAACAGTGTGTGTGTGATGGACAGAAACATTGAAACAGTGTGTGTGTCATGGACAGAAACAGTTTGTGTATGATGGACAGAAACAGTGTGTGTATGATGGACAGAAACAGTTAAACAGTATGTGTGTGATGGACAGAAACAGTGTGTGTGTGATGGACAGAAACAGTATGTGTGTGATGGACAGAAACAGTGTGTGTGTGATTGACAGAAACAGTGAAACAGTATGTGTGTGATGCACAGAAACAGTGTGAGTGTGATGGACAGAAACAGTATGTGTGTGATGGACAGAAACAGTGTGTGTGTGATGGACAGAAACAGTGTGTGTGTGATTGACAGAAACAGTGAAACAGTATGTGTGTGATGGACAGAAACAGTGTGAGTGTGATGGACAGAAACAGTATGTGTGTGATGGACAGAAACAGTGTGTGTGTGATGGACAGAAACAGTGTGAGTGTGATGGACAGAAACAGTGTGTGTGTGATGGACAGAAACAGTATGTGTGATGGACAGAAACAGTGAGTGTGTGATGGACAGATACAGTGTGTGTGATGGACAGAAACAGTGTGTGTGTGATTGACAGAAACAGTATGTGTGTGATGGACAGAAACAGTATGTGTGTGATGGACAGAAACAGTGTGAGTGTGATGGACAGAAACAGTATGTGTGTGATGGACAGAAACAGTGTGTGTGTGATGGACAGAAACAGTGTGTGTGTGATGGACAGAAACAGTTTGTGTGTGATGGACAGAAACAGTATGTGTTTGATGGACAGAAACAGTGTGAGTGTGATGGACAGAAGCAGAATATGTGTGATGGACAGAAACAGAATATGTGTGATGGACAGAAGCAAAATATGTGTGATGGACAGAAGCAGAATATGTGTGATGGACAGAAACAGTGTGTGTGTGATGGACAGAAACAGTGAAACAGTGTGTGTGTGATGGACAGAAACAGTGAAACAGTGTGTGTGTGATGGACAGAAACATTGAAACTGTGTGTGTGTGATGGACAGAAACAGTGTGTATGATGGACAGAAACAGTGAAACAGTGTGTGTGTGATGGACAGAAACAGTGTGTTTGTGATGGACAGAAACAGTGTGTGTGTGATGGACAGAAACAGTGAAACAGTGTGTGTGTGATGGACAGAAACAGTGTGTTTGTGATGGACAGAAACAGTGTGTGTGTGATGGACAGAAACATTGAAACAGTGTGTGTGTGATGGACAGAAACATTGTGTGTGTGATGGACAGAAACAGTGAAACAGTGTGTGTGTGATGGACAGAAACATTGAAACTGTGTGTGTGTGATGGACAGAAACAGTGTGTTTATGATGGACAGAAACAGTGAGTGTGATGGACAGAAACAGTGTGTGTGTGATGGACAGAAACAGTGAGTGTGATGGACAGAAACAGTGTGTGTGTGATGGACAGAAACAGTGAGTGTGATGGACAGAAACAGTGTGTGTGTGATGGACAGAAACAGTGAAACAGTGTGAGTATGATGGATAGAATCTGTGAAACAGTGTGTGTGTGATGGACAGAAATAGTGTGTGTGTGATGGACAGAAACAGTGAAACAGTGTGTGTGTGATGGACAGAAACAGTGTGAGTATGATGGACAGAAACAGTGTGAGTATGATGGACAGAAACAGTGTGTGTATGATGGACAGAAACAGTGTGAGTATGATGGACAGAAACAGTGTGTGTGTGATGGACAGAAACAGTGTGTGTGTGATGGACAGAAACAGTGAAACAGTGTGTGTGTGATGGACAGAAACAGTGTGAGTATGATGGACAGAAACAGTGTGCGTGTGATGGACAGAAACAGTGTGAGTATGATGGACAGAAACAGTGTGAGTGTGATGGACAGAAACAGTGTGAGTATGATGGACAGAAACAGTGTGAGTATGATGGACAGAAACAGTGTGTGTGTGATGGACAGAAACAGTGTGTGTGTGATGGATAGAAACAGTGTGTGTGTGTGATGGACAGAAACAGTGTGTGTGTGATGGACAGAAACAGTGTGAGTATGATGGACAGAAACAGTGTGTGTCTGATGGACAGAAACAGTATGTGTGTGATGGACAGAAACAGTGTGCGTGTGATGGACAGAAACAGTGTGTGTGTGATGGACAGAAACAGTGAAACAGTGTGTGTGTGATGGACAGAAACATTGAAACAGTGTGTGTGATGGACAGAAACAGTGTGTGTGATGGACAGAAACAGTGTGTGTGTGATGGACAGAACCAGTGTGAGTATGATGGACAGAAACAGTGTGTGTGTGATGGATAGAAACAGTGAAACAGTGTGTGTGTGATGGACAGAAACAGTGTGTGTGTGATGGACAGAAACAGTGTGAGTGTGATGGACAGAAACAGTGTGTGTATGATGGACAGAAACAGTGTGTGTATGATGGACAGAAACAGTGTGTGTGTGATGGACAGAAACAGTGTGAGTGTGATGGACAGAAACAGTGTGTGTGTGATGGACAGAACCAGTGGGAGTATGATGGACAGAAACAGTGTGTGTGTGATGGACAGAAACAGTATGTGTGTGATGGACAGAAACAGTTTGTGTGTGATGGACAGAAACAGTGTGTGTGTGATGGACAGAAACAGTATGTGTGTGATGGACAGAAACAGTGTGTGTGTGATGGACAGAAACAGTGTGTGTGTGATGGACAGAAGCAGTATGTGTGATGGACAGAAACAGTGTGTGTGTGATGGACAGAAACAGTGTGTGTGTGATGGACAGAAACAGTGTGTGTGATGGACAGAAACATTGTGTGTGTGATGGACAGAAACAGTGTGTTTGTGATGGACAGAAACAGTATGTGTGTGATGGACAGAAACAGTATGTGTGATGGACAGAAACAGTGTGTGTGTGATGGACAGAAACAGTATGTGTGATGGACAGAAACAGTGTGTGTGTGATTGACAGAAACAGTGTGTGTGTGATGGACAGAAACAGTGTGTGTGTGATGGACAGAAACAGTATGTGTGTGATGGACAGAAACATTGAAACAGTGTGTGTGTGATGGACAGAAACAGTGTGTTTGGGATGGACAGAAACAGTGAAACAGTGTGGGTATGATGGACAGAAACAGTTTGTGTGTGATGGATAGAAACAGTGAAACAGTGTGTGTGTGATGGACAGAAACAGTGTGTTTGTGATGGACAGAAACAGTGTGTGTGTGATGGACAGAAACATTGAAACATTGTGTGTGTGATGGACAGAAACAGTGTGTGTGTGATGGACAGAAACAGTGAAACAGTGTGTGTGTGATGGACAGAAACATTGAAACTGTGTGTGTGTGATGGACAGAAACAGTGTGTATGATGGAAAGAAACAGTGTGTGTATGATGGACAGAAACAGTGTGTTTATGATGGACAGAAACAGTGTGTGTATGATGGACAGAAACAGTGTGAGTGTGATGGACAGAAACAGTGTGTGTGTGATGGACAGAAACAGTGAAACAGTGTGAGTATGATGGATAGAATCAGTGAAACAGTGTGTGTGTGATGGACAGAAACAGTGAAACAGTGTGTGTGTGATGGACAGAAACAGTGTGAGTATGATGGACAGAAACAGTGTGTGTGTGATGGACAGAAACAGTGTGTGTGTGATGGACAGAAATGGTGAAACAGTGTGTGTGTGATGTACAGAAACAGTGTGTGTGATGGACAGAAACAGTGTGAGTGTGTTATGGACAGAAACAGTGTGTGTGATGGACAGAAACAGTGTGTGTGTGATGGACAGAAACATTGAAACTGTGTGTGTGATGGACAGAAACAGTGTGTGTGATGGACAGAAACAGTGTGAGTATGATGGACAGAAACAGTGTGTGTGTGATGGACAGAAACAGTGTGTGTATGATGGACAGAAACAGTCTGTGTGATGGACAGAAACAGTGTGTGTGTGATGGACAGAAACAGTGAAACAGTGTGTGTGTGATGGACAGAAACAGTGTGAGTTTGATGGACAGAAACAGAGAAACAGTGTGAGTATGATGGACAGAAACAGTGTGTGTGTGATGGACAGAAACAGTGTGTGTATGATGGACAGAAACAGTCTGTGTGATGGACAGAAACAGTGTGTGTGTGATGGACAGAAACAGTGAAACAGTGTGTGTGTGATGGACAGAAACAGTGTGAGTTTGATGGACAGAAACAGAGAAACAGTGTGAGTATGATGGACAGAAACAGTGTGTGTGTGATGGAAAGAAAAAGTATGTGTGATGGACAGAAACAGTGTGAGTGTGATGGACAGAAACAGTGTGTGTGTGATGGACAGAAACAGTTTGTGAGTGATGGACAGAAACAGTGTGTGTGTGATGGACAGATACAGTGCGTGTGTGATGGACAGAAACAGTGTGTGATGGACAGAAACAGTGTGTCTATGATGGACAGAAACAGTGTGTGTGTGATGGACAGAAACAGTGTGTGTATGACGGACAGAAACAGTGAAACAGTGTGTGTGTGATGGACAGAAACAGTGAAACAGTGTGAGTATGATGGATAGAATCAGTGAAACAGTGTGTGTGTGATGGACAGAAACAGTGAAACAGTGTGTGTGTGATGGACAGAAACAGTGTGAGTATGATGGACAGAAACAGTGTGTGTGTGATGGACAGAAACAGTGTGTGTGTGATGGACAGAAATGGTGAAACAGTGTGTGTGTGATGGACAGAAACAGTGTGTGTGATGGACAGAAACAGTGTGAGTGTGATGGACAGAAACAGTGTGTGTGTGATGGACAGAAACATTGAAACTGTCTGTGTGATGGACAGAAACAGTGTGTGATGGACAGAAACAGTGTGTCTATGATGGACAGAAACAGTGTGTGTGATGGACAGAAACAGTGTGTGTGTGATGGACAGAAACAGTATGTGTGATGGACAGAAACAGTGTGAGTGTGATGGACAGAAACAGTGTGTGTGATGGACAGAAACAGTGTGTGTATGATGGACAGAAACAGTATGTGTGATGGACAGAAACAGTATGTGTGATGGACAGAAACAGTGTGTGTGATGGACAGAAACAGTGTGTGTGATGGACAAACAGTGTGTGTATGATGGACAGAAACAGTGTGTGTGATGGACAGAAACAGTGAAACAGTGTGTGTGTGATGGACAGAAGCAGTATGTGTGATGGACAGAAACAGTGTGTGTGTGTTATGGACAGAAACAGTGTGTGTGTAATGGACAGAAACAGTGTGTGTGTGATGGACAGAAACAGTGTGTGTGTGATGGACAGAAACAGTGAAACAGTGTGAGTATGATGGACAGAAACAGTATGTGTGATGGACAGAAACAGTGTGAGTGTGATGGACAGAAACAGTGTGTGTGTGTGATGGACAGAAACAGTGTGAGTGTGTTGGACAGAAACAGTGTGTGTGTGTGATGGACAGAAACAGTGTGAATGTGATGGACAGAAACAGTGTGTGAGTGATGGACAGAAACAGTGTGTGTGTGATGGACAGAAACAGTGTGTGTGTGATGGATAGAAACAGTGTGTGTGTGATGGACAGAAACAGTGTGTGTGTGATGGATAGAAACAGTGTGTGTGTGATGGACAGAAACAGTGTGTGTGTGATGGATAGAAACAGTGTGTGTGTGATGGACAGAAACAGTATGTGTGTGAGGGACAGAAACAGTGTGTGTGTGAGGGACAGAAACAGTGTGTGTGTGATGGACAGAAAACGTGTGTGTGTGATGGACAGAAACTGAATATGTGTGATGGACAGAAACAGAATATGTGTGATGGACAGAAACAGTGGAACAGTGTGAGTGTGATGGACAGAAACAGTGGAACAGTGTGAGCGTGATGGACAGAAACAGTGTGTGTGTGATGGACAGATACAGTGTGAGTGTGATGGACAGAAACAGTGTGTGTGTGATGGACAGAAACAATGTGAGTGTGATGGACAGAAACAGTGTGTGTTTGATGGACACAAACAGTGTGTGTGTGATAGACAGAAACAATGTGAGTGTGATGGACAGTAACAGTGTGTGTTTGATGGACAGAAACAGTGAAACAGTGTGTGTGATGGACAGAAACATTGAAACAGTGTGTGTGATGGACAGAAACTGTGTGTGATGGACAGAAACAGTGTGTGTATGATGGACAGAAACAGTGTGTGTGAAGGACAGAAACAGTGAAACAGTGTGTGTGTGATGGACAGAAGCAGTATGTGTGATGGACAGAAACAGTGTGTGTGATCGACAGAAACAGTGTGTGTGTGATGTACAGAAACATTGAAACTGTGTGTGTGATGGACAGAAACAGTGTGTGTGATGGACAGAAACAGTGTGAGTATGATGGACAGAAACAGTGTGTGTGTGATGGACAGAAACAGTGTGTGTATGATGGACAGAAACAGTCTGTGTGATGGACAGAAACAGTGTGTGTGTGATGGACAGAAACAGTGAAACAGTGTGTGTGTGATGGACAGAAACAGTGTGAGTTTGATGGACAGAAACAGAGAAACAGTGTGAGTATGATGGACAGAAACAGTGTGTGTGTGATGGAAAGAAAAAGTATGTGTGATGGACAGAAACAGTGTGAGTGTGATGGACAGAAACAGTTTGTGAGTGATGGACAGAAACAGTGTGTGTGTGATGGACAGATACAGTGCGTGTGTGATGGACAGAAACAGTGTGTGATGGACAGAAACAGTGTGTCTATGATGGACAGAAACAGTGTGTGTGTGATGGACAGAAACAGTGTGTGTATGACGGACAGAAACAGTGAAACAGTGTGTGTGTGATGGACAGAAACAGTGTGTGTATGATGGACAGAAACAGTGAAACAGTGTGTGTGTGATGGACAGAAACAGTGTGTGTATGATGGACAAAAACAGTGAAACAGTGTGTGTGTGATGGACAGAAACAGTATGTGTGATGGACAGAAACAGTGTGTGTGTGATGGACAGAAACAGTGTGTGTGTGATGGACAGAAACAGTGAAACAGTGTGTGTGTGATGGACAGAAACAGTGAAACAGTGTGTGTGTGATGGACAGAGACAGTGTGTGTGATGGACAGAAACAGTATGTGTTATGGACAGAAACAGTGTGTGTATGATGGACAGAAACAGTGAAACAGTGTGTGTGTGATGGACAGAGACAGTGTGTGTGATGGACAGAAACAGTATGTGTGTGATGGACAGAAACATTGAAACAGTGTGTGTGATGGACAGAAACAGTGTGTGTGATGGACAGAAACAGTGTGTGTATGATGGACAGATACAGTGTGTGTGTGATGGACAGAAAAAGTATGTGTGTGATGGACAGAAACAGTGTGTGTGTGATGGACAGAAACAGTGAAACAGTGTGTGTGTGATGGACAGAAACAGTGTGTGTGATGGACAGAAACAGTATGTGTGTGATGGACAGAAACATTGAAACAGTGTGTGTGATGGACAGAAACAGTGTGTGTGATGGACAGAAACAGTGTGTGTATGATGGACAGAAACAGTGTGTGTGTGATGGACAGAAACAGTGAAACAGTGTGTGTGTGATGGACAGAAACAGTGTGTGTGATGGACAGAAACAGTATGTGTGTGATGGACAGAAACAGTGTGTGTGTGATGGACAGAAACAGTGAAACAGTGTGTGTGTGATGGACAGAAACAGTGTGTGTGATGGACAGAAACAGTATGTGTGTGATGGACAGAAACATTGAAACAGTGTGTGTGATGGACAGAAACAGTGTGTGTGATGGACAGAAACAGTGTGTGTATGATGGACAGAAACAGTGTGTGTGTGATGGACAGAAACAGTGAAACAGTGTGTGTGATGGACAGAAACAGTGTGTGTGATGGACAGAAACAGTATGTGTGTGATGGACAGAAACATTGAAACAGTGTGTGTGATGGACAGAAACAGTGTGTGTATGATGGACAGAAACAGTGTGTGTGTGATGGACAGAAAAAGTATGTGTGATGGACAGAAACAGTATGTGTGTGATGGACAGAAACAGTGTGTGTGTGATGGACAGAAACATTGAAACTGTGTGTGTGATGGACAGAAACAGTGTGTGTGATGGACAGAAACAGTATGTGTGTGATGGACAGAAACATTGAAACAGTGTGTGTGATGGACAGAAACAGTGTGTGTATGATGGACAGACACAGTGTGTGTGTGATGGACAGAAAAAGTATGTGTGATGGACAGAAACAGTATGTGTGTGATGGACAGAAACAGTGTGTGTGTGATGGACAGAAACATTGAAACTGTGTGTGTGATGGACAGAAACAGTGTGTGTGATGGACAGAAACAGTATGTGTGTGATGGACAGAAACATTGAAACAGTGTCTGTGATGGACAGAAACAGTGTGTGTGATGGACAGAAACAGTGTGTGTATGATGGACAGAAACTGTGAGTGTGATGGACAGAAACAGTGTGAGTATGATGGACAGAAACAGTGTGTGTGTGATGGACAGAAACAGTGTGTGTGTGATGGACAGAAACATTGAAACTGTGTGTGTGATGGACAGAAACAGTGTGTGTGATAGACAGAAACAGTGTGTCTATGATGGACAGAAACAGTGTGTGTATGATGGACAGAAACATTGTGTGAGTGATGGACAGAAACAGTGAAACAGTGTGTGTGTGATGGACAGAAACAATGTGTGTGTGATGGACAGAAACAGTGTGTGTATGATGGACAGAAAAAGTATGTGTGATGGACAGAAACAGTATGTGTGTGATGGACAGAAACAGTGTGTGTCTAATGGACATAACCAGTGTGTGTGTGATGGACAGAAACAGTGTGTGTGTGATGGACAGAAACATTGAAACTGTGTTTGTGATGGACAGAAACAGTGTGTGTGATGGACAGACACAGTATGTGTGTGATGGACAGAAACATTGAAACTGTTTGTGTGATGGACAGAAACATTGAAACAGTATGTGTGATGGACAGAAACAGTGTGTGTGATGGACAGAAACAGTGTGTGTATGATGGACAGAAACTGTGAGTGTGATGGACAGAAACAGTGTGAGTGTTATGGACAGAAACAGTGTGTGTGTGATTGACAGAAACAGTGTGTGTGTGATGGACAGAAACAGTGTGTGTGTGATGGACAGAAACATTGAAACTGTGTGTGTGATGGACAGATACATTGAAACTGTGTGTGTGATGGACAGAAACAGTGTGTGTGTGATGGACAGAAACAGTGTGTGTGTGATGGACAGAAACACTGAAACTGTGTGTGTGATGGACAGATACATTGAAACTGTGTGTGTGTGATGGACAGAAACAGTGTGTGTGTGATGGACAGAAACAGTGTGTGTGTGATGGACAGAAACAGTGTGTGTGTGATGGACACAAACAGTGTGTGTGTGATGGACAGAAACAGTGTGTGTGTGATGGACAGAAAAAGTATGTGTGATGGACAGAAAAAGTATGTGTGATGGACAGAAACAGTGTGAGTGTGATGGACAGAAACAATGTGTGTGTGATGGACAGAAACAGTGTGAATGTGATGGACAGAAACAGTGTGTGTGTGATGAACAGAAACAGTGTGTGTGTGATGGACAGAAATATTGAAACTGTGTGTGTGATGGACAGAAACATTGAAACTGTGTGTGTGATGGACAGAAACATTGTGTGTGATGGACAGAAACAGTGTGTGTGATGGACAGAAACAGTGTGTGTATGATGTACAGAAACAATGTGTGTGATGGACAGAAACAGTGAAACAGTGTGTGTGTGATGGACAGAATCAGTATGTGTGATGGACAGAAACTGTGTGTGGTATGGACAGAAACAGTGTGTGTGTGATGGACAGAAACAGTGGGTGTGTTATGGACAGAAACAGTGTGTGTGATGGACAGAAACAGTGTGAGTATGATGGACAGAAACAGTGTGTGTGTGATGGACAGAAACAGTGTGTGTATGATGGACAGAAACAGTGTGTGTGATGGACAAACAGTGTTTGTGTGATGGACAGAAACAGTGTGTGTGTGATGGACAGAAACAGTGAAACAGTGTGTGTGTGATGGACAGAAACAGTGTGAGTCTGATGGACAGAAACAGTGAAACAGTGTGTGTGATGGACAGAAACAGTGTGTGTGTGATGGACAGAAACAGTGAAACAGTGTGAGTATGATGGACAGAAACAGTGTGTGTATGATGGACAGAAAAAGTATGTGTGAAGGACAGAAACAGTGTGAATCTGATGGACAGAAACAGTGTGTGTATGATGGACAGAAACAGTGTGTGTGTGATGGACAGAAACAGTGTGTGTATGATGGACAGAAACAGTGTGTGTGTGATGGACAGAAACAGTGAAACAGTGTGAGTCTGATGGACAGAACCAGTGTGTGTGTGATGGACAGAAACAGTGTGTGTGTGATGGACAGAAACAGTGTGTGTGTGATAGACAGAAACAGTGTGTGTCTAATGGACAGAACCAGTGTGTGTGTGATGGACAGAAACAGTGTGTGTGTGATGGACAGAAACATTGAAACTGTGTGGGTGTTGGACAGAAACAGTGTGTGTGTGATGGACAGAAACAGTGTGTGTATGATGGACAGAAACATTGAAACTGTGTGTGTGATGGACAGAAACATTGAAACTGTGTGTGTGATGGACAGAAACAATGTGTGTATGATGGACAGAAACGGTGTGTGTGTGATGGACACAAACAGTGTGTGTGTGATGGACAGAAACAGTATGTTTGTGATGGACAGAAACATTGAAACTGTGTGTGTGATGGACAGAAACATTGAAACTGTGTGTGTGATGTACAGAATGTTGTACAGATGTTAGCATTCATAGCTGCATAACTCCCGCTTTCGGCGGTCAATCCTCGCCAGCTTTGAGCAACTGATAGGGGAGATCGAGATGAATGCAACGAGCCATGGATGGTCTCTTTAGCCCTTCGGGGGACGGAGATACGGGCCGCGGAATTTGGCCGGAATCTCGGCCTCGTAACTTCCGCCCACGAACTTCTGTCTGCTGCAGATTTTACAGGCTCGTAGAGGAGGCCGAGACGAGTCCAACGATACCTGGCTCGTCTCTCTAGCCCTCCAGG
This sequence comes from Hemibagrus wyckioides, assembly GCF_019097595.1. NCBI lineage: Eukaryota > Metazoa > Chordata > Actinopteri > Siluriformes > Bagridae > Hemibagrus > Hemibagrus wyckioides. The sequence continues at coordinate 20,863,038 of NC_080734.1, read as the reverse complement.
GGACCGAGATACCGAGCCGGAAATTCGGCATAAATCTGCCCGTTTTAGGCGCTCTCACCTCGGCCTCAATCGTGCCCTCGTCCGCGCTCCGGTTCTCAAGAGCTCCAGAAAGTCATATGGCACTTCGGAGGCCCGTGGCTCACGAACCCAAGCACCCTATCACGCCAAATTTTACAGGCATGTCTAAGGGGAGAGCCTCTGTCCAACGCCACCTACCACGGTCCGCTGAGGCCACGGTGGCCCGAGATACGGGCAGCGGAAACACAGGGCATTTGGTTTTTTGATTTTTTATTTTTCTCCCCATCTGAGACCTGTGGCTCGCGAACCAAAGCACTGAATCGCACCAAATTTTGCAGGCACGTCCAGGGGCATAGCCCGCGTGGAAAGCCACCTACCCCGATCCGCTGGGCACACGGGGGCCCGAGATTGAGGCCCCGGAACCCGCCAGCATTCACGGCCGCGTAACTTCCGCCCGCGAGGTCGTATGTGCACAAGATTTTACACACACCTAGAGGATGGCGAGACGAGTCCAACGCTACTTTAACCCACCCCATAGCCCTCTTGGGCTCTGAGATACTGGCCATGGAACGTTAGCATTCATAGCTGCATAACTCCCGCTCTCGGCGGTCAATCCTCGCCAGCTTTGAGCAGCTGATAGGGGAGATCGAGATGAATGCAACGAGCCATGGATGGTCTCTTTTGCCCTCCGGGGGACCGAGATACGAGCTTTGGAATTTGAAGGGATTTGCCAGACTTCAGGCTTCGGTGACGTCATGGGATTGCCGCCTTCTATAATACGTTCCATTCAAATTCATATGTTTTTTAATTTCAATTCCCAGGCCTGTAGCTCGCGAACCAAAGCACTGAATCGCACCAAATTTTGCAGCCACGTCCAGGGGCATGGCAGCGTGGAATGACACCTACCCCGATCCGCTGGGCCCACGGGGGCCCGAGATAGAGGCCCCGGAACCCGCCAGCATTCACGGCCGCGTAACTTCCGCCCGCGAGGTCCTATGTGCACAAGATTTTACACACACCTAGAGGATGGCGAGACGAGTCCAACGCTACTTTAACCCACCCCATAGCCCTCTTGGGCTCTGAGATACTGGCCATGGAACGTTAGCATTCATAGCTGCATAACTCCCGCTCTCGGCGGTCAATCCTCGCCAGCATTGAGCAGCTGATAGGGGAGATCGAGATGAATGCAACGAGCCATGGATGGTCTCTTTAGCCCTTCGGGGGACGGAGATACGAGCCGCGGAAATTGGCCGGAATCTCGGCATCGTAACTTCCGCCCGCGAACTGCTGTCTGCTCCAGATTTTATAGGCACGTAGAGGAGGCCGAGCCGAGTCCAACGATACCTGGCTCGTCTCTCTAGCCCTCCGGGGGACCGAGATACGAGCCCTGGAATTTGAAGGGATTTGCCAGACTTCAGTCTTCGGTGACGTCATGGGATTGCCGCCTTCTATGATCCGTCCCATTCAAATTCATATGTTTTTTAATTTCAATTCCCAGGCCTGTAGCTCGCGAACCAAAGCTCTGAATCGCACCAAATTTTGCAGGCAGGTTCATGGGCATGGCCTGCGTGGAAAGACACCTACCCCGATCCGCTGGGCCCACGGGGGCCCGAGATAGAGGCCCCGGAACCCGCCAGCATTTACGACCGCGTAACGTCCGCCCGCGAGGTCCTTTCTGGAAATGATTTTACACACACCTAGAGGATGGCGAGACGAGTCCAACGCTGCCTGACTCGATCCCATTGCCCTCTTGGGCTCTGAGATACTGGCCATGGAACGTTAGCATTCATAGCTGCATAACTCCCGCTCTCGGCGGTCAATCATCGCCAGCTTTGAGCAACTGATAGGGGAGATCGAGATGAATGCAACGAGCCATGGATGGTCTCTTTAGCCCTTCGGGGGACGGAGATACGGGCCGCGGAATTTGGCCGGAATCTCGGCCTCGTAACTTCCGCCCACGAACTTCTGTCTGCTGCAGATTTTACAGGCTCGTAGAGGAGGCCGAGACGAGTCCAACGATACCTGGCTCGTCTCTCTAGCCCTCCAGGGGACCGAGATACCGAGCCGGAAATTCGGCATAAATCTGCCCGTTTTAGGCGCTCTCACCTCGGCCTCGATCGTGCCCTCGTCCGCGCTCCGGTTCTCAAGAGCTCCAGAAAGTCATATGGCACTTCGGAGGCCCGTGGCTCACGAACCCAAGCACCCTATCACGCCAAATTTTACAGGCATGTCTAAGGGGAGAGCCTCTGTCCAACGCCACCTACCACGGTCCGCTGAGGCCACGGTGGCCCGAGATGCGGGCAGCGGAAACAGAGGGCATTTGGTTTTTTGATTTTTTTTTTTTCTCCCCATCTGAGACCTGTGGCTCGCGAACCAAAGCACTGAATCGCACCAAATTTTGCAGGCACGTCCAGGGGCATACCCCGCGTGGAAAGCCACCTACCCCGATCCGCTGGGCCCACGGGGGCCCGAGATTGAGGCCCCGGAACCCGCCAGCATTCACGGCCGCGTAACTTCCGCCCGCGAGGTCCTATGTGGACAAGATTTTACACACACCTAGAGGATGGCGAGACGAGTCCAACGCTACTTTAATCCACCCCATAGCCCTCTTGGGCTCTGAGATACTGGCCATGGAACGTTAGCATTCATAGCTGCATAACTCCCGCTCTCGGCGGTCAATCCTCGCCAGCTTTGAGCAGCTGATAGGGGAGATCGAGATGAATGCAACGAGCCATGGATGGTCTCTTTAGCCCTTCGGGGGACGGAGATACGAGCCGCGGAATTTGGCCGGAATCTCGGCATCGTAACTTCCGCCCGCGAACTGCTGTCTGCTCCAGATTTTATAGGCACGTAGAGGAGGCCGAGCCGAGTCCAACGATACCTGGCTCGTCTCTCTAGCCCTCCGGGGGACCGAGATACGAGCCCTGGAATTTGAAGGGATTTGCCAGACTTCAGTCTTCGGTGACGTCATGGGATTGCCGCCTTCTATGATCCGTCCCATTCAAATTCATATGTTTTTTAATTTCAATTCCCAGGCCTGTAGCTCGCGAACCAAAGCTCTGAATCGCACCAAATTTTGCAGGCAGGTTCATGGGCATGGCCTGCGTGGAAAGACACCTACCCCGATCCGCTGGGCCCACGGGGGCCCGAGATAGAGGCCCCGGAACCCGCCAGCATTTACGACAGCGTAACGTCCGCCCGCGAGGTCCTATCTGGAAAAGATTTTATACACACATAGAGGATGGCGAGACGAGTCCAACGCTGCCTGACTCGATCCCATTGCCCTCTTGGGCTCTGAGATACTGGCCATGGAACGTTAGCATTCATAGCTGCATAACTCCCGCTCTCGGCGGTCAATCATCGCCAGCTTTGAGCAACTGATAGGGGAGATCGAGATGAATGCAACGAGCCATGGATGGTCTCTTTAGCCCTTCGGGGGACGGAGATACGGGCCGCGGAATTTGGCCGGAATCTCGGCCTCGTAACTTCCGCCCACGAACTTCTGTCTGCTGCAGATTTTACAGGCTCGTAGAGGAGGCCGAGACGAGTCCAACGATACCTGGCTCGTCTCTCTAGCCCTCCAGGGGACCGAGATACCGAGCCGGAAATTCGGCATAAATCTGCCCGTTTTAGGCGCTCTCACCTCGGCCTCGATCGTGCCCTCGTCCGCGCTCCGGTTCTCAAGAGCTCCAGAAAGTCATATGTTTTTTAATTTCAATTCCCAGGCCTGTAGCTCGCGAACCAAAGCACTGAATCGCACCAAATTTTGCAGGCACGTCCAGGGGCATACCCCGCGTGGAAAGCCACCTACCCCGATCCGCTGGGCCCACGGGGGCCCGAGATTGAGTACCCGGAACCCGCCAGCATTCACGGCCGCGTAACTTCCGCCCGCGAGGTCCTATGTGCACAAGATTTTACACACACCTAGAGGATGGCGAGACGAGTCCAACGCTACTTTAACCCACCCCATAGCCCTCTTGGGCTCTGAGATACTGGCCATGGAACGTTAGCATTCATAGCTGCATAACTCCCGCTCTCGGCGGTCAATCCTCGCCAGCTTTGAGCACCTGATAGGGGAGACCGAGATGAATGCAACGAGCCATGGATGGTCTCTTTAGCCCTTCGGGGGACGGAGATACGGGCCGCGGAATTTGGCCGGAATCTCGGCCTCGTAACTTCCGCCCACGAACTTCTGTCTACTGCAGATTTTACAGGCTCGTAGAGGAGGCCGAGACGAGTCCAACGATACCTGGCTCGTCTCTCTAGCCCTCCAGGGGACCGAGATACCGAGCCGGAAATTCGGCATAAATCTGCCCGTTTTAGGCGCTCTCACCTCGGCCTCGATCGTGCCCTCGTCCGCGCTCCGGTTCTCAAGAGCTCCAGAAAGTCATATGGCACTTCGGAGGCCCGTGGCTCACGAACCCAAGCACCCTATCACGCCAAATTTTACAGGCATGTCTAAGGGGAGAGCCTCTGTCCAACGCCACCTACCACGGTCCGCTGAGGCCACGGGGGCCCGAGATACGGGCAGCGGAAACAGAGCGCATTTGGTTTTTTGATTTTTTTTTTTTCTCCCCATCTGAGACCTGTGGCTCGCGAACCAAAGGACTGAATCGCACCAAATTTTGCAGGCACGTCCAGGGGCATAGCCCGCGTGGAAAGCCACCTACCCCGATCCGCTGGGCCCACGGGGGCCCGAGATTGAGGCCCCGGAACCCGCCAGCATTCACGGCCGCGTAACTTCCGCCCGCGAGGTCCAATGTGGACAAGATTTTACACACACCTAGAGGATGGCGAGACGAGTCCAACGCTACTTTAATCCACCCCATAGCCCTCTTGGGCTCTGAGATACTGGCCATGGAACGTTAGCATTCATAGCTGCATAACTCCCGCTCTCGGCGGTCAATCCTCGCCAGCTTTGAGCAGCTGATAGGGGAGATCGAGATGAATGCAACGAGCCATGGATGGTCTCTTTTGCCCTTCGGGGGACGGAGATACGAGCCGCGGAAATTGGCCGGAATCTCGGCCTCGTAACTTCCGCCCGCGAACTGCTGTCTGCTCCAGATTTTATAGGCACGTAGAGGAGGCCGAGACGAGTCCAAGGATACCTGGCTCGTCTCTCTAGCCCTCCGGGGGACCGAGATACGAGCTTTGGAATTTGAAGGGATTTGCCAGACTTCAGGCTTCGGTGACGTCATGGGATTGCCGCCTTCTATAATACGTTCCATTCAAATTCATATGTTTTTTAATTTCAATTCCCAGGCCTGTAGCTCGCGAACCAAAGCACTGAATCGCACCAAATTTTGCAGCCACGTCCAGGGGCATGGCCCGCGTGGAATGACACCTACCCCGATCCGCTGGGCCCACGGGGGCCCGAGATAGAGGCCCCGGAACCCGCCAGCATTCACGGCCGCGTAACTTCCGCCCGCGAGGTCCTATGTGCACAAGATTTTACACACACCTAGAGGATGGCGAGACGAGTCCAACGCTGCCTGACTCGATCCCATTGCCCTCTTGGGCTCTGAGATACTGGCCATGGAACGTTAGCATTCATAGCTGCATAACTCCCGCTCTCGGCGGTCAATCATCGCCAGCTTTGAGCAACTGATAGGGGAGATCGAGATGAATGCAACGAGCCATGGATGGTCTCTTTAGCCCTTCGGGGGACGGAGATACGGGCCGCGGAATTTGGCCGGAATCTCGGCCTCGTAACTTCCGCCCACGAACTTCTGTCTGCTGCAGATTTTACAGGCTCGTAGAGGAGGCCGAGCCGAGTCCAACGATACCTGGCTCGTCTCTCTAGCCCTCCAGGGGACCGAGATACCGAGCCGGAAATTCGGCATAAATCTGCCCGTTTTAGGCGCTCTCACCTCGGCCTCGATCGTGCCCTCGTCCGCGCTCCGGTTCTCAAGAGCTCCAGAAAGTCATATGGCACTTCGGAGGCCCGTGGCTCACGAACCCAAGCACCCTATCACGCCAAATTTTACAGGCATGTCTAAGGGGAGAGCCTCTGTCCAACGCCACCTACCACGGTCCGCTGAGGCCACGGTGGCCCGAGATGCGGGCAGCGGAAACAGAGGGCATTTGGTTTTTTGATTTTTTTTTTTTCTCCCCATCTGAGACCTGTGGCTCGCGAACCAAAGCACTGAATCGCACCAAATTTTGCAGGCACGTCCAGGGGCATACCCCGCGTGGAAAGCCACCTACCCCGATCCGCTGGGCCCACGGGGGCCCGAGATAGAGGCCCCGGAACCCGCCAGCATTCACGGCCGCGTAACTTCCGCCCGCGAGGTCCTATGTGCACAAGATTTTACACACACCTAGAGGATGGCGAGACGAGTCCAACGCTGCCTGACTCGATCCCATTGCCCTCTTGGGCTCTGAGATACTGGCCATGGAACGTTAGCATTCATAGCTGCATAACTCCCGCTCTCGGCGGTCAATCCTCGCCAGCTTTGAGCAGCTGATAGGGGAGATAGAGATGAATGCAACGAGCCATGGATGGTCTCTTTAGCCCTTCGGGGGACGGAGATACGGGCCGCGGAATTTGGCCGGAATCTCGGCCTCGTAACTTCCGCCCACGAACTTCTGTCTGCTGCAGATTTTACAGGCTCGTAGAGGAGGCCGAGACGAGTCCAACGATACCTGGCTCGTCTCTCTAGCCCTCCAGGGGACCGAGATACCGAGCCGGAAATTCGGCATAAATCTGCCCGTTTTAGGCGCTCTCACCTCGGCCTCGATCGTGCCCTCGTCCGCGCTCCGGTTCTCAAGAGCTCCAGAAAGTCATATGGCACTTCGGAGGCCCGTGGCTCACGAACCCAAGCACCCTATCACGCCAAATTTTACAGGCATGTCTAAGGGGAGAGCCTCTGTCCAACGCCACCTACCACGGTCCGCTGAGGCCACGGGGGCCCGAGATACGGGCAGCGGAAACAGAGCGCATTTGGTTTTTTGATTTTTTTTTTTTCTCCCCATCTGAGACCTGTGGCTCGCGAACCAAAGCACTGAATCGCACCAAATTTTGCAGGCACGTCCAGGGGCATAGCCCGCGTGGAAAGCCACCTACCCCGATCCGCTGGGCCCACGGGGGCCCGAGATTGAGGCCCCGGAACCCGCCAGCATTCACGGCCGCGTAACTTCCGCCCGCGAGGTCCAATGTGGACAAGATTTTACACACACCTAGAGGATGGCGAGACGAGTCCAACGCTACTTTAATCCACCCCATAGCCCTCTTGGGCTCTGAGATACTGGCCATGGAACGTTAGCATTCATAGCTGCATAACTCCCGCTCTCGGCGGTCAATCCTCGCCAGCTTTGAGCAGCTGATAGGGGAGATCGAGATGAATGCAACGAGCCATGGATGGTCTCTTTAGCCCTTCGGGGGACGGAGATACGAGCCGCGGAAATTGGCCGGAATCTCGGCCTCGTAACTTCCGCCCGCGAACTGCTGTCTGCTCCAGATTTTATAGGCACGTAGAGGAGGCCGAGCCGAGTCCAACGATACCTGGCTCGTCTCTCTAGCCCTCCGGGGGACCGAGATACGAGCCCTGGAATTTGAAGGGATTTGCCAGACTTCAGGCTTCGGTGACGTCATGGGATTGCCGCCTTCTATGATCCGTCCCATTCAAATTCATATGTTTTTTAATTTCAATTCCCAGGCCTGTAGCTCGCGAACCAAAGCTCTGAATCGCACCAAATTTTGCAGGCAGGTTCATGGGCATGGCCTGCGTGGAAAGACACCTACCCCGATCCGCTGGGCCCACGGGGGCCCGAGATAGAGGCCCCGGAACCCGCCAGCATTTACGACCGCGTAACGTCCGCCCGCGAGGTCCTATCTGGAAAAGATTTTACACACACCTAGAGGATGGCGAGACGAGTCCAACGCTGCCTGACTCGATCCCATTGCCCTCTTGGGCTCTGAGATACTGGCCATGGAACGTTAGCATTCATAGCTGCATAACTCCCGCTCTCGGCGGTCAATCATCGCCAGCTTTGAGCAACTGATAGGGGAGATCGAGATGAATGCAAAGAGCCATGGATGGTCTCTTTAGCCCTTCGGGGGACGGAGATACGGGCCGCGGAATTTGGCCGGAATCTCGGCCTCGTAACTTCCGCCCACGAACTTCTGTCTGCTGCAGATTTTACAGGCTCGTAGAGGAGGCCGAGACGAGTCCAACGATACCTGGCTCGTCTCTCTAGCCCTCCAGGGGACCGAGATACCGAGCCGGAAATTCGGCATAAATCTGCCCGTTTTAGGCGCTCTCACCTCGGCCTCGATCGTGCCCTCGTCCGCGCTCCGGTTCTCAAGAGCTCCAGAAAGTCATATGGCACTTCGGAGGCCCGTGGCTCACGAACCCAAGCACCCTATCACGCCAAATTTTACAGGCATGTCTAAGGGGAGAGCCTCTGTCCAACGCCACCTACCACGGTCCGCTGAGGCCACGGTGGCCCGAGATGCGGGCAGCGGAAACAGAGGGCATTTGGTTTTTTGATTTTTTTTTTTTCTCCCCATCTGAGACCTGTGGCTCGCGAACCAAAGCACTGAATCGCACCAAATTTTGCAGGCACGTCCAGGGGCATACCCCGCGTGGAAAGCCACCTACCCCGATCCGCTGGGCCCACGGGGGCCCGAGATTGAGTACCCGGAACCCGCCAGCATTCACGGCCGCGTAACTTCCGCCCGCGAGGTCCTATGTGGACAAGATTTTACACACACCTAGAGGATGGCGAGACGAGTCCAACGCTACTTTAATCCACCCCATAGCCCTCTTTGGCTCTGAGATACTGGCCATGGAACGTTAGCATTCATAGCTGCATAACTCCCGCTCTCGGCGGTCAATCCTCGCCAGCTTTGAGCACCTGATAGGGGAGACCGAGATGAATGCAACGAGCCATGGATGGTCTCTTTAGCCCTTCGGGGGACGGAGATACGGGCCGCGGAATTTGGCCGGAATCTCGGCCTCGTAACTTCCGCCCACGAACTTCTGTCTACTGCAGATTTTACAGGCTCGTAGAGGAGGCCGAGACGAGTCCAACGATACCTGGCTCGTCTCTCTAGCCCTCCAGGGGACCGAGATACCGAGCCGGAAATTCGGCATAAATCTGCCCGTTTTAGGCGCTCTCACCTCGGCCTCGATCGTGCCCTCGTCCGCGCTCCGGTTCTCAAGAGCTCCAGAAAGTCATATGGCACTTCGGAGGCCCGTGGCTCACGAACCCAAGCACCCTATCACGCCAAATTTTACAGGCATGTCTAAGGGGAGAGCCTCTGTCCAACGCCACCTACCACGGTCCGCTGAGGCCACGGGGGCCCGAGATACGGGCAGCGGAAACAGAGCGCATTTGGTTTTTTGATTTTTTTTTTTTCTCCCCATCTGAGACCTGTGGCTCGCGAACCAAAGGACTGAATCGCACCAAATTTTGCAGGCACGTCCAGGGGCATAGCCCGCGTGGAAAGCCACCTACCCCGATCCGCTGGGCCCACGGGGGCCCGAGATTGAGGCCCCGGAACCCGCCAGCATTCACGGCCGCGTAACTTCCGCCCGCGAGGTCCGATGTGCACAAGATTTTACACACACCTAGAGGATGGCGAGACGAGTCCAACCCTGCCTGACTCGATCCCATAGCCCTCTTGGGCTCTGAGATACTGGCCATGGAACGTTAGCATTCATAGCTGCATAACTCCCGCTCTCGGCGGTCAATCCTCGCCAGCTTTGAGCAGCTGATAGGGGAGATCGAGATGAATGCAACGAGCCATGGATGGTCTCTTTTGCCCTTCGGGGGACGGAGATACGAGCCGCGGAATTTGGCCGGAATCTCGGCCTCGTAACTTCCGCCCGCGAACTGCTGTCTGCTCCAGATTTTATAGGCACGTAGAGGAGGCCGAGACGAGTCCAAGGATACCTGGCTCGTCTCTCTAGCCCTCCGGGGGACCGAGATACGAGCTTTGGAATTTGAAGGGATTTGCCAGACTTCAGGCTTCGGTGACGTCATGGGATTGCCGCCTTCTATAATACGTTCCATTCAAATTCATATGTTTTTTAATTTCAATTCCCAGGCCTGTAGCTCGCGAACCAAAGCACTGAATCGCACCAAATTTTGCAGCCACGTCCAGGGGCATGGCCCGCGTGGAATGACACCTACCCCGATCCGCTGGGCCCACGGGGGCCCGAGATAGAGGCCCCGGAACCCGCCAGCATTCACGGCCGCGTAACTTCCGCCCGCGAGGTCCTATGTGCACAAGATTTTACACACACCTAGAGGATGGCGAGACGAGTCCAACGCTGCCTGACTCGATCCCATTGCCCTCTTGGGCTCTGAGATACTGGCCATGGAACGTTAGCATTCATAGCTGCATAACTCCCGCTCTCGGCGGTCAATCCTCGCCAGCTTTGAGCAGCTGATAGGGGAGATCGAGATGAATGCAACGAGCCATGGATGGTCTCTTTAGCCCTTCGGGGGACGGAGATACGAGCCGCGGAAATTGGCCGGAATCTCGGCATCGTAACTTCCGCCCGCGAACTGCTGTCTGCTCCAGATTTTATAGGCACGTAGAGGAGGCCGAGCCGAGTCCAACGATACCTGGCTCGTCTCTCTAGCCCTCCGGGGGACCGAGATACGAGCCCTGGAATTTGAAGGGATTTGCCAGACTTCAGTCTTCGGTGACGTCATGGGATTGCCGCCTTCTATGATCCGTCCCATTCAAATTCATATGTTTTTTAATTTCAATTCCCAGGCCTGTAGCTCGCGAACCAAAGCTCTGAATCGCACCAAATTTTGCAGGCAGGTTCATGGGCATGGCCTGCGTGGAAAGACACCTACCCCGATCCGCTGGGCCCACGGGGGCCCGAGATAGAGGCCCCGGAACCCGCCAGCATTTACGACCGCGTAACGTCCGCCCGCGAGGTCCTATCTGGAAAAGATTTTACACACACCTAGAGGATGGCGAGACGAGTCCAACGCTGCCTGACTCGATCCCATTGCCCTCTTGGGCTCTGAGATACTGGCCATGGAACGTTAGCATTCATAGCTGCATAACTCCCGCTCTCGGCGGTCAATCATCGCCAGCTTTGAGCAACTGATAGGGGAGATCGAGATGAATGCAACGAGCCATGGATGGTCTCTTTAGCCCTTCGGGGGACGGAGATACGGGCCGCGGAATTTGGCCGGAATCTCGGCCTCGTAACTTCCGCCCACGAACTTCTGTCTGCTGCAGATTTTACAGGCTCGTAGAGGAGGCCGAGACGAGTCCAACGATACCTGGCTCGTCTCTCTAGCCCTCCAGGGGACCGAGATACCGAGCCGGAAATTCGGCATAAATCTGCCCGTTTTAGGCGCTCTCACCTCGGCCTCGATCGTGCCCTCGTCCGCGCTCCGGTTCTCAAGAGCTCCAGAAAGTCATATGGCACTTCGGAGGCCCGTGGCTCACGAACCCAAGCACCCTATCACGCCAAATTTTACAGGCATGTCTAAGGGGAGAGCCTCTGTCCAACGCCACCTACCACGGTCCGCTGAGGCCACGGTGGCCCGAGATGCGGGCAGCGGAAACAGAGGGCATTTGGTTTTTTGATTTTTTTTTTTTCTCCCCATCTGAGACCTGTGGCTCGCGAACCAAAGCACTGAATCGCACCAAATTTTGCAGGCACGTCCAGGGGCATACCCCGCGTGGAAAGCCACCTACCCCGATCCGCTGGGCCCACGGGGGCCCGAGATTGAGTACCCGGAACCCGCCAGCATTCACGGCCGCGTAACTTCCGCCCGCGAGGTCCTATGTGGACAAGATTTTACACACACCTAGAGGATGGCGAGACGAGTCCAACGCTACTTTAATCCACCCCATAGCCCTCTTTGGCTCTGAGATACTGGCCATGGAACGTTAGCATTCATAGCTGCATAACTCCCGCTCTCGGCGGTCAATCCTCGCCAGCTTTGAGCACCTGATAGGGGAGACCGAGATGAATGCAACGAGCCATGGATGGTCTCTTTAGCCCTTCGGGGGACGGAGATACGGGCCGCGGAATTTGGCCGGAATCTCGGCCTCGTAACTTCCGCCCACGAACTTCTGTCTACTGCAGATTTTACAGGCTCGTAGAGGAGGCCGAGACGAGTCCAACGATACCTGGCTCGTCTCTCTAGCCCTCCAGGGGACCGAGATACCGAGCCGGAAATTCGGCATAAATCTGCCCGTTTTAGGCGCTCTCACCTCGGCCTCGATCGTGCCCTCGTCCGCGCTCCGGTTCTCAAGAGCTCCAGAAAGTCATATGGCACTTCGGAGGCCCGTGGCTCACGAACCCAAGCACCCTATCACGCCAAATTTTACAGGCATGTCTAAGGGGAGAGCCTCTGTCCAACGCCACCTACCACGGTCCGCTGAGGCCACGGGGGCCCGAGATACGGGCAGCGGAAACAGAGCGCATTTGGTTTTTTGATTTTTTTTTTTTCTCCCCATCTGAGACCTGTGGCTCGCGAACCAAAGGACTGAATCGCACCAAATTTTGCAGGCACGTCCAGGGGCATAGCCCGCGTGGAAAGCCACCTACCCCGATCCGCTGGGCCCACGGGGGCCCGAGATTGAGGCCCCGGAACCCGCCAGCATTCACGGCCGCGTAACTTCCGCCCGCGAGGTCCAATGTGGACAAGATTTTACACACACCTAGAGGATGGCGAGACGAGTCCAACGCTACTTTAATCCACCCCATAGCCCTCTTGGGCTCTGAGATACTGGCCATGGAACGTTAGCATTCATAGCTGCATAACTCCCGCTCTCGGCGGTCAATCCTCGCCAGCTTTGAGCAGCTGATAGGGGAGATCGAGATGAATGCAACGAGCCATGGATGGTCTCTTTTGCCCTTCGGGGGACGGAGATACGAGCCGCGGAATTTGGCCGGAATCTCGGCCTCGTAACTTCCGCCCGCGAACTGCTGTCTGCTCCAGATTTTATAGGCACGTAGAGGAGGCCGAGACGAGTCCAAGGATACCTGGCTCGTCTCTCTAGCCCTCCGGGGGACCGAGATACGAGCTTTGGAATTTGAAGGGATTTGCCAGACTTCAGGCTTCGGTGACGTCATGGGATTGCCGCCTTCTATAATACGTTCCATTCAAATTCATATGTTTTTTAATTTCAATTCCCAGGCCTGTAGCTCGCGAACCAAAGCACTGAATCGCACCAAATTTTGCAGCCACGTCCAGGGGCATGGCCCGCGTGGAATGACACCTACCCCGATCCGCTGGGCCCACGGGGGCCCGAGATAGAGGCCCCGGAACCCGCCAGCATTCACGGCCGCGTAACTTCCGCCCGCGAGGTCCTATGTGCACAAGATTTTACACACACCTAGAGGATGGCGAGACGAGTCCAACGCTACTTTAACCCACCCCATAGCCCTCTTGGGCTCTGAGATACTGGCCATGGAACGTTAGCATTCATAGCTGCATAACTCCCGCTCTCGGCGGTCAATCCTCGCCAGCTTTGAGCAGCTGATAGGGGAGATCGAGATGAATGCAACGAGCCATGGATGGTCTCTTTAGCCCTTCGGGGGACGGAGATACGAGCCGCGGAAATTGGCCGGAATCTCGGCATCGTAACTTCCGCCCGCGAACTGCTGTCTGCTCCAGATTTTATAGGCACGTAGAGGAGGCCGAGCCGAGTCCAACGATACCTGGCTCGTCTCTCTAGCCCTCCGGGGGACCGAGATACGAGCCCTGGAATTTGAAGGGATTTGCCAGACTTCAGTCTTCGGTGACGTCATGGGATTGCCGCCTTCTATGATCCGTCCCATTCAAATTCATATGTTTTTTAATTTCAATTCCCAGGCCTGTAGCTCGCGAACCAAAGCTCTGAATCGCACCAAATTTTGCAGGCAGGTTCATGGGCATGGCCTGCGTGGAAAGACACCTACCCCGATCCGCTGGGCCCACGGGGGCCCGAGATAGAGGCCCCGGAACCCGCCAGCATTTACGACCGCGTAACGTCCGCCCGCGAGGTCCTATCTGGAAAAGATTTTACACACACCTAGAGGATGGCGAGACGAGTCCAACGCTGCCTGACTCGATCCCATTGCCCTCTTGGGCTCTGAGATACTGGCCATGGAACGTTAGCATTCATAGCTGCATAACTCCCGCTCTCGGCGGTCAATCATCGCCAGCTTTGAGCAACTGATAGGGGAGATCGAGATGAATGCAACGAGCCATGGATGGTCTCTTTAGCCCTTCGGGGGACGGAGATACGGGCCGCGGAATTTGGCCGGAATCTCGGCCTCGTAACTTCCGCCCACGAACTTCTGTCTGCTGCAGATTTTACAGGCTCGTAGAGGAGGCCGAGACGAGTCCAACGATACCTGGCTCGTCTCTCTAGCCCTCCAGGGGACCGAGATACCGAGCCGGAAATTCGGCATAAATCTGCCCGTTTTAGGCGCTCTCACCTCGGCCTCGATCGTGCCCTCGTCCGCGCTCCGGTTCTCAAGAGCTCCAGAAAGTCATATGGCACTTCGGAGGCCCGTGGCTCACGAACCCAAGCACCCTATCACGCCAAATTTTACAGGCATGTCTAAGGGGAGAGCCTCTGTCCAACGCCACCTACCACGGTCCGCTGAGGCCACGGTGGCCCGAGATGCGGGCAGCGGAAACAGAGGGCATTTGGTTTTTTGATTTTTTTTTTTTCTCCCCATCTGAGACCTGTGGCTCGCGAACCAAAGCACTGAATCGCACCAAATTTTGCAGGCACGTCCAGGGGCATAGCCCGCGTGGAAAGCCACCTACCCCGATCCGCTGGGCCCACGGGGGCCCGAGATTGAGTACCCGGAACCCGCCAGCATTCACGGCCGCGTAACTTCCGCCCGCGAGGTCCTATGTGGACAAGATTTTACACACACCTAGAGGATGGCGAGACGAGTCCAACGCTACTTTAATCCACCCCATAGCCCTCTTGGGCTCTGAGATACTGGCCATGGAACGTTAGCATTCATAGCTGCATAACTCCCGCTCTCGGCGGTCAATCCTCGCCAGCTTTGAGCAGCTGATAGGGGAGATCGAGATGAATGCAACGAGCCATGGATGGTCTCTTTAGCCCTTCGGGGGACGGAGATACGGGCCGCGGAATTTGGCCGGAATCTCGGCCTCGTAACTTCCGCCCACGAACTTCTGTCTACTGCAGATTTTACAGGCTCGTAGAGGAGGCCGAGACGAGTCCAACGATACCTGGCTCGTCTCTCTAGCCCTCCAGGGGACCGAGATACCGAGCCGGAAATTCGGCATAAATCTGCCCGTTTTAGGCGCTCTCACCTCGGCCTCGATCGTGCCCTCGTCCGCGCTCCGGTTCTCAAGAGCTCCAGAAAGTCATATGGCACTTCGGAGGCCCGTGGCTCACGAACCCAAGCACCCTATCACGCCAAATTTTACAGGCATGTCTAAGGGGAGAGCCTCTGTCCAACGCCACCTACCACGGTCCGCTGAGGCCACGGGGGCCCGAGATACGGGCAGCGGAAACAGAGCGCATTTGGTTTTTTGATTTTTTTTTTTTCTCCCCATCTGAGACCTGTGGCTCGCGAACCAAAGGACTGAATCGCACCAAATTTTGCAGGCACGTCCAGGGGCATAGCCCGCGTGGAAAGCCACCTACCCCGATCCGCTGGGCCCACGGGGGCCCGAGATTGAGGCCCCGGAACCCGCCAGCATTCACGGCCGCGTAACTTCCGCCCGCGAGGTCCGATGTGCACAAGATTTTACACACACCTAGAGGATGGCGAGACGAGTCCAACCCTGCCTGACTCGATCCCATAGCCCTCTTGGGCTCTGAGATACTGGCCATGGAACGTTAGCATTCATAGCTGCATAACTCCCGCTCTCGGCGGTCAATCCTCGCCAGCTTTGAGCAGCTGATAGGGGAGATCGAGATGAATGCAACGAGCCATGGATGGTCTCTTTAGCCCTTCGGGGGACGGAGATACGAGCCGCGGAATTTGGCCGGAATCTCGGCCTCGTAACTTCCGCCCGCGAACTGCTGTCTGCTCCAGATTTTATAGGCACGTAGAGGAGGCCGAGACGAGTCCAAGGATACCTGGCTCGTCTCTCTAGCCCTCCGGGGGACCGAGATACGAGCTTTGGAATTTGAAGGGATTTGCCAGACTTCAGGCTTCGGTGACGTCATGGGATTGCCGCCTTCTATAATACGTTCCATTCAAATTCATATGTTTTTTAATTTCAATTCCCAGGCCTGTAGCTCGCGAACCAAAGCACTGAATCGCACCAAATTTTGCAGCCACGTCCAGGGGCATGGCCCGCGTGGAATGACACCTACCCCGATCCGCTGGGCCCACGGGGGCCCGAGATAGAGGCCCCGGAACCCGCCAGCATTCACGGCCGCGTAACTTCCGCCCGCGAGGTCCTATGTGCACAAGATTTTACACACACCTAGAGGATGGCGAGACGAGTCCAACGCTACTTTAACCCACCCCATAGCCCTCTTGGGCTCTGAGATACTGGCCATGGAACGTTAGCATTCATAGCTGCATAACTCCCGCTCTCGGCGGTCAATCCTCGCCAGCTTTGAGCAGCTGATAGGGGAGATCGAGATGAATGCAACGAGCCATGGATGGTCTCTTTAGCCCTTCGGGGGACGGAGATACGAGCCGCGGAAATTGGCCGGAATCTCGGCATCGTAACTTCCGCCCGCGAACTGCTGTCTGCTCCAGATTTTATAGGCACGTAGAGGAGGCCGAGCCGAGTCCAACGATACCTGGCTCGTCTCTCTAGCCCTCCGGGGGACCGAGATACGAGCCCTGGAATTTGAAGGGATTTGCCAGACTTCAGGCTTCGGTGACGTCATGGGATTGCCGCCTTCTATGATCCGTCCCATTCAAATTCATATGTTTTTTAATTTCAATTCCCAGGCCTGTAGCTCGCGAACCAAAGCTCTGAATCGCACCAAATTTTGCAGGCAGGTTCATGGGCATGGCCTGCGTGGAAAGACACCTACCCCGATCCGCTGGGCCCACGGGGGCCCGAGATAGAGGCCCCGGAACCCGCCAGCATTTACGACCGCGTAACGTCCGCCCGCGAGGTCCTATCTGGAAAAGATTTTACACACACCTAGAGGATGGCGAGACGAGTCCAACGCTGCCTGACTCGATCCCATTGCCCTCTTGGGCTCTGAGATACTGGCCATGGAACGTTAGCATTCATAGCTGCATAACTCCCGCTCTCGGCGGTCAATCCTCGCCAGCTTTGAGCAACTGATAGGGGAGATCGAGATGAATGCAACGAGCCATGGATGGTCTCTTTAGCCCTTCGGGGGACGGAGATACGGGCCGCGGAATTTGGCCGGAATCTCGGCCTCGTAACTTCCGCCCACGAACTTCTGTCTGCTGCAGATTTTACAGGCTCGTAGAGGAGGCCGAGACGAGTCCAACGATACCTGGCTCGTCTCTCTAGCCCTCCAGGGGACCGAGATACCGAGCCGGAAATTCGGCATAAATCTGCCCGTTTTAGGCGCTCTCACCTCGGCCTCGATCGTGCCCTCGTCCGCGCTCCGGTTCTCAAGAGCTCCAGAAAGTCATATGGCACTTCGGAGGCCCGTGGCTCACGAACCCAAGCACCCTATCACGCCAAATTTTACAGGCATGTCTAAGGGGAGAGCCTCTGTCCAACGCCACCTACCACGGTCCGCTGAGGCCACGGGGGCCCGAGATACGGGCAGCGGAAACAGAGCGCATTTGGTTTTTTGATTTTTTTTTTTTCTCCCCATCTGAGACCTGTGGCTCGCGAACCAAAGCACTGAATCGCACCAAATTTTGCAGGCACGTCCAGGGGCATAGCCCGCGTGGAAAGCCACCTACCCCGATCCGCTGGGCCCACGGGGGCCCGAGATTGAGGCCCCGGAACCCGCCAGCATTCACGGCCGCGTAACTTCCGCCCGCGAGGTCCAATGTGGACAAGATTTTACACACACCTAGAGGATGGCGAGACGAGTCCAACGCTACTTTAATCCACCCCATAGCCCTCTTGGGCTCTGAGATACTGGCCATGGAACGTTAGCATTCATAGCTGCATAACTCCCGCTCTCGGCGGTCAATCCTCGCCAGCTTTGAGCAGCTGATAGGGGAGATCGAGATGAATGCAACGAGCCATGGATGGTCTCTTTAGCCCTTCGGGGGACGGAGATACGAGCCGCGGAAATTGGCCGGAATCTCGGCCTCGTAACTTCCGCCCGCGAACTGCTGTCTGCTCCAGATTTTATAGGCACGTAGAGGAGGCCGAGACGAGTCCAAGGATACCTGGCTCGTCTCTCTAGCCCTCCGGGGGACCGAGATACGAGCCCTGGAATTTGAAGGGATTTGCCAGACTTCAGTCTTCGGTGACGTCATGGGATTGCCGCCTTCTATGATCCGTCCCATTCAAATTCATATGTTTTTTAATTTCAATTCCCAGGCCTGTAGCTCGCGAACCAAAGCTCTGAATCGCACCAAATTTTGCAGGCAGGTTCATGGGCATGGCCTGCGTGGAAAGACACCTACCCCGATCCGCTGGGCCCACGGGGGCCCGAGATAGAGGCCCCGGAACCCGCCAGCATTCACGGCCGCGTAACGTCCGCCCGCGAGGTCCTATCTGGAAAAGATTTTACACACACCTAGAGGATGGCGAGACGAGTCCAACGCTGCCTGACTCGATCCCATTGCCCTCTTGGGCTCTGAGATACTGGCCATGGAACGTTAGCATTCATAGCTGCATAACTCCCGCTCTCGGCGGTCAATCATCGCCAGCTTTGAGCAACTGATAGGGGAGATCGAGATGAATGCAACGAGCCATGGATGGTCTCTTTAGCCCTTCGGGGGACGGAGATACGGGCCGCGGAATTTGGCCGGAATCTCGGCCTCGTAACTTCCGCCCACGAACTTCTGTCTGCTGCAGATTTTACAGGCTCGTAGAGGAGGCCGAGACGAGTCCAACGATACCTGGCTCGTCTCTCTAGCCCTCCAGGGGACCGAGATACCGAGCCGGAAATTCGGCATAAATCTGCCCGTTTTAGGCGCTCTCACCTCGGCCTCGATCGTGCCCTCGTCCGCGCTCCGGTTCTCAAGAGCTCCAGAAAGTCATATGGCACTTCGGAGGCCCGTGGCTCACGAACCCAAGCACCCTATCACGCCAAATTTTACAGGCATGTCTAAGGGGAGAGCCTCTGTCCAACGCCACCTACCACGGTCCGCTGAGGCCACGGTGGCCCGAGATGCGGGCAGCGGAAACAGAGGGCATTTGGTTTTTTGATTTTTTTTTTTTCTCCCCATCTGAGACCTGTGGCTCGCGAACCAAAGCACTGAATCGCACCAAATTTTGCAGGCACGTCCAGGGGCATACCCCGCGTGGAAAGCCACCTACCCCGATCCGCTGGGCCCACGGGGGCCCGAGATTGAGTACCCGGAACCCGCCAGCATTCACGGCCGCGTAACTTCCGCCCGCGAGGTCCTATGTGGACAAGATTTTACACACACCTAGAGGATGGCGAGACGAGTCCAACGCTACTTTAATCCACCCCATAGCCCTCTTGGGCTCTGAGATACTGGCCATGGAACGTTAGCATTCATAGCTGCATAACTCCCGCTCTCGGCGGTCAATCCTCGCCAGCTTTGAGCACCTGATAGGGGAGATCGAGATGAATGCAACGAGCCATGGATGGTCTCTTTAGCCCTTCGGGGGACGGAGATACGGGCCGCGGAATTTGGCCGGAATCTCGGCCTCGTAACTTCCGCCCACGAACTTCTGTCTACTGCAGATTTTACAGGCTCGTAGAGGAGGCCGAGACGAGTCCAACGATACCTGGCTCGTCTCTCTAGCCCTCCAGGGGACCGAGATACCGAGCCGGAAATTCGGCATAAATCTGCCCGTTTTAGGCGCTCTCACCTCGGCCTCGATCGTGCCCTCGTCCGCGCTCCGGTTCTCAAGAGCTCCAGAAAGTCATATGGCACTTCGGAGGCCCGTGGCTCACGAACCCAAGCACCCTATCACGCCAAATTTTACAGGCATGTCTAAGGGGAGAGCCTCTGTCCAACGCCACCTACCACGGTCCGCTGAGGCCACGGGGGCCCGAGATACGGGCAGCGGAAACAGAGCGCATTTGGTTTTTTGATTTTTTTTTTTTCTCCCCATCTGAGACCTGTGGCTCGCGAACCAAAGGACTGAATCGCACCAAATTTTGCAGGCACGTCCAGGGGCATAGCCCGCGTGGAAAGCCACCTACCCCGATCCGCTGGGCCCACGGGGGCCCGAGATTGAGGCCCCGGAACCCGCCAGCATTCACGGCCGCGTAACATCCGCCCGCGAGGTCCAATGTGGACAAGATTTTACACACACCTAGAGGATGGCGAGACGAGTCCAACGCTACTTTAATCCACCCCATAGCCCTCTTGGGCTCTGAGATACTGGCCATGGAACGTTAGCATTCATAGCTGCATAACTCCCGCTCTCGGCGGTCAATCCTCGCCAGCTTTGAGCAGCTGATAGGGGAGATCGAGATGAATGCAACGAGCCATGGATGGTCTCTTTTGCCCTTCGGGGGACGGAGATACGAGCCGCGGAATTTGGCCGGAATCTCGGCCTCGTAACTTCCGCCCGCGAACTGCTGTCTGCTCCAGATTTTATAGGCACGTAGAGGAGGCCGAGACGAGTCCAAGGATACCTGGCTCGTCTCTCTAGCCCTCCGGGGGACCGAGATACGAGCTTTGGAATTTGAAGGGATTTGCCAGACTTCAGGCTTCGGTGACGTCATGGGATTGCCGCCTTCTATAATACGTTCCATTCAAATTCATATGTTTTTTAATTTCAATTCCCAGGCCTGTAGCTCGCGAACCAAAGCACTGAATCGCACCAAATTTTGCAGCCACGTCCAGGGGCATGGCCCGCGTGGAATGACACCTACCCCGATCCGCTGGGCCCACGGGGGCCCGAGATAGAGGCCCCGGAACCCGCCAGCATTCACGGCCGCGTAACTTCCGCCCGCGAGGTCCTATGTGCACAAGATTTTACACACACCTAGAGGATGGCGAGACGAGTCCAACCCTGCCTGACTCGATCCCATTGCCCTCTTGGGCTCTGAGATACTGGCCATGGAACGTTAGCATTCATAGCTGCATAACTCCCGCTCTCGGCGGTCAATCCTCGCCAGCTTTGAGCAGCTGATAGGGGAGATAGAGATGAATGCAACGAGCCATGGATGGTCTCTTTAGCCCTTCGGGGGACGGAGATACGGGCCGCGGAATTTGGCCGGAATCTCGGCCTCGTAACTTCCGCCCACGAACTTCTGTCTGCTGCAGATTTTACAGGCTCGTAGAGGAGGCCGAGACGAGTCCAAGGATACCTGGCTCGTCTCTCTAGCCCTCCGGGGGACCGAGATACGAGCTTTGGAATTTGAAGGGATTTGCCAGACTTCAGGCTTCGGTGACGTCATGGGATTGCCGCCTTCTATAATACGTTCCATTCAAATTCATATGTTTTTTAATTTCAATTCCCAGGCCTGTAGCTCGCGAACCAAAGCACTGAATCGCACCAAATTTTGCAGCCACGTCCAGGGGCATGGCCCGCGTGGAATGACACCTACCCCGATCCGCTGGGCCCACGGGGGCCCGAGATAGAGGCCCCGGAACCCGCCAGCATTCACGGCCGCGTAACTTCCGCCCGCGAGGTCCAATGTGGACAAGATTTTACACACACCTAGAGGATGGCGAGACGAGTCCAACGCTACTTTAATCCACCCCATAGCCCTCTTGGGCTCTGAGATACTGGCCATGGAACGTTAGCATTCATAGCTGCATAACTCCCGCTCTCGGCGGTCAATCCTCGCCAGCTTTGAGCAGCTGATAGGGGAGATCGAGATGAATGCAACGAGCCATGGATGGTCTCTTTAGCCCTTCGGGGGACGGAGATACGAGCCGCGGAATTTGGCCGGAATCTCGGCCTCGTAACTTCCGCCCGCGAACTGCTGTCTGCTCCAGATTTTATAGGCACGTAGAGGAGGCCGAGCCGAGTCCAACGATACCTGGCTCGTCTCTCTAGCCCTCCGGGGGACCGAGATACGAGCCCTGGAATTTGAAGGGATTTGCCAGACTTCAGTCTTCGGTGACGTCATGGGATTGCCGCCTTCTATGATCCGTCCCATTCAAATTCATATGTTTTTTAATTTCAATTCCCAGGCCTGTAGCTCGCGAACCAAAGCTCTGAATCGCACCAAATTTTGCAGGCAGGTTCATGGGTATGGCCCGCGTGGAATGACACCTACCCCGATCCGCTGGGCCCACGGGGGCCCGAGATAGAGGCCCCGGAACCCGCCAGCATTTACGACCGCGTAACGTCCGCCCGCGAGGTCCTATCTGGAAAAGATTTTACACACACCTAGAGGATGGCGAGACGAGTCCAACGCTGCCTGACTCGATCCCATTGCCCTCTTGGGCTCTGAGATACTGGCCATGGAACGTTAGCATTCATAGCTGCATAACTCCCGCTCTCGGCGGTCAATCCTCGCCAGCTTTGAGCAACTGATAGGGGAGATCGAGATGAATGCAACGAGCCATGGATGGTCTCTTTAGCCCTTCGGGGGACGGAGATACGGGCCGCGGAATTTGGCCGGAATCTCGGCCTCGTAACTTCCGCCCACGAACTTCTGTCTGCTGCAGATTTTACAGGCTCGTAGAGGAGGCCGAGACGAGTCCAACGATACCTGGCTCGTCTCTCTAGCCCTCCAGGGGACCGAGATACCGAGCCGGAAATTCGGCATAAATCTGCCCGTTTTAGGCGCTCTCACCTCGGCCTCGATCGTGCCCTCGTCCGCGCTCCGGTTCTCAAGAGCTCCAGAAAGTCATATGGCACTTCGGAGGCCCGTGGCTCACGAACCCAAGCACCCTATCACGCCAAATTTTACAGGCATGTCTAAGGGGAGAGCCTCTGTCCAACGCCACCTACCACGGTCCGCTGAGGCCACGGGGGCCCGAGATACGGGCAGCGGAAACAGAGCGCATTTGGTTTTTTGATTTTTTTTTTTTCTCCCCATCTGAGACCTGTGGCTCGCGAACCAAAGCACTGAATCGCACCAAATTTTGCAGGCACGTCCAGGGGCATAGCCCGCGTGGAAAGCCACCTACCCCGATCCGCTGGGCCCACGGGGGCCCGAGATTGAGGCCCCGGAACCCGCCAGCATTCACGGCCGCGTAACTTCCGCCCGCGAGGTCCAATGTGGACAAGATTTTACACACACCTAGAGGATGGCGAGACGAGTCCAACGCTACTTTAATCCACCCCATAGCCCTCTTGGGCTCTGAGATACTGGCCATGGAACGTTAGCATTCATAGCTGCATAACTCCCGCTCTCGGCGGTCAATCCTCGCCAGCTTTGAGCAGCTGATAGGGGAGATCGAGATGAATGCAACGAGCCATGGATGGTCTCTTTAGCCCTTCGGGGGACGGAGATACGAGCCGCGGAAATTGGCCGGAATCTCGGCATCGTAACTTCCGCCCGCGAACTGCTGTCTGCTCCAGATTTTATAGGCACGTAGAGGAGGCCGAGCCGAGTCCAACGATACCTGGCTCGTCTCTCTAGCCCTCCGGGGGACCGAGATACGAGCCCTGGAATTTGAAGGGATTTGCCAGACTTCAGTCTTCGGTGACGTCATGGGATTGCCGCCTTCTATGATCCGTCCCATTCAAATTCATATGTTTTTTAATTTCAATTCCCAGGCCTGTAGCTCGCGAACCAAAGCTCTGAATCGCACCAAATTTTGCAGGCACGTCCAGGGGCATAGCCCGCGTGGAATGACACCTACCCCGATCCGCTGGGCCCACGGGGGCCCGAGATAGAGGCCCCGGAACCCGCCAGCATTTACGACCGCGTAACGTCCGCCCGCGAGGTCCTATCTGGAAAAGATTTTACACACACCTAGAGGATGGCGAGACGAGTCCAACGCTGCCTGACTCGATCCCATTGCCCTCTTGGGCTCTGAGATACTGGCCATGGAACGTTAGCATTCATAGCTGCATAACTCCCGCTCTCGGCGGTCAATCATCGCCAGCTTTGAGCAACTGATAGGGGAGATCGAGATGAATGCAACGAGCCATGGATGGTCTCTTTAGCCCTTCGGGGGACGGAGATACGGGCCGCGGAATTTGGCCGGAATCTCGGCCTCGTAACTTCCGCCCACGAACTTCTGTCTGCTGCAGATTTTACAGGCTCGTAGAGGAGGCCGAGACGAGTCCAACGATACCTGGCTCGTCTCTCTAGCCCTCCAGGGGACCGAGATACCGAGCCGGAAATTCGGCATAAATCTGCCCGTTTTAGGCGCTCTCACCTCGGCCTCGATCGTGCCCTCGTCCGCGCTCCGGTTCTCAAGAGCTCCAGAAAGTCATATGGCACTTCGGAGGCCCGTGGCTCACGAACCCAAGCACCCTATCACGCCAAATTTTACAGGCATGTCTAAGGGGAGAGCCTCTGTCCAACGCCACCTACCACGGTCCGCTGAGGCCACGGTGGCCCGAGATGCGGGCAGCGGAAACAGAGGGCATTTGGTTTTTTGATTTTTTTTTTTTCTCCCCATCTGAGACCTGTGGCTCGCGAACCAAAGCACTGAATCGCACCAAATTTTGCAGGCACGTCCAGGGGCATACCCCGCGTGGAAAGCCACCTACCCCGATCCGCTGGGCCCACGGGGGCCCGAGATTGAGTACCCGGAACCCGCCAGCATTCACGGCCGCGTAACTTCCGCCCGCGAGGTCCTATGTGGACAAGATTTCACACACACCTAGAGGATGGCGAGACGAGTCCAACGCTGCCTGACTCGATCCCATTGCCCTCTTGGGCTCTGAGATACTGGCCATGGAACGTTAGCATTCATAGCTGCATAACTCCCGCTCTCGGCGGTCAATCATCGCCAGCTTTGAGCAACTGATAGGGGAGATCGAGATGAATGCAACGAGCCATGGATGGTCTCTTTAGCCCTTCGGGGGACGGAGATACGGGCCGCGGAATTTGGCCGGAATCTCGGCCTCGTAACTTCCGCCCACGAACTTCTGTCTGCTGCAGATTTTACAGGCTCGTAGAGGAGGCCGAGACGAGTCCAACGATACCTGGCTCGTCTCTCTAGCCCTCCAGGGGACCGAGATACCGAGCCGGAAATTCGGCATAAATCTGCCCGTTTTAGGCGCTCTCACCTCGGCCTCGATCGTGCCCTCGTCCGCGCTCCGGTTCTCAAGAGCTCCAGAAAGTCATATGGCACTTCGGAGGCCCGTGGCTCACGAACCCAAGCACCCTATCACGCCAAATTTTACAGGCATGTCTAAGGGGAGAGCCTCTGTCCAACGCCACCTACCACGGTCCGCTGAGGCCACGGGGGCCCGAGATACGGGCAGCGGAAACAGAGCGCATTTGGTTTTTTGATTTTTTTTTTTTCTCCCCATCTGAGACCTGTGGCTCGCGAACCAAAGCACTGAATCGCACCAAATTTTGCAGGCACGTCCAGGGGCATAGCCCGCGTGGAAAGCCACCTACCCCGATCCGCTGGGCCCACGGGGGCCCGAGATTGAGGCCCCGGAACCCGCCAGCATTCACGGCCGCGTAACTTCCGCCCGCGAGGTCCTATGTGGAAAAGATTTTACACACACCTAGAGGATGGCGAGACGAGTCCAACGCTGCCTGACTCGATCCCATAGCCCTCTTGGGCTCTGAGATACTGGCCATGGAACGTTAGCATTCATAGCTGCATAACTCCCGCTCTCGGCGGTCAATCCTCGCCAGCTTTGAGCAGCTGATAGGGGAGATCGAGATGAATGCAACGAGCCATGGATGGTCTCTTTAGCCCTTCGGGGGACGGAGATACGAGCCGCGGAATTTGGCCGGAATCTCGGCCTCGTAACTTCCGCCCGCGAACTGCTGTCTGCTCCAGATTTTATAGGCACGTAGAGGAGGCCGAGACGAGTCCAAGGATACCTGGCTCGTCTCTCTAGCCCTCCGGGGGACCGAGATACGAGCTTTGGAATTTGAAGGGATTTGCCAGACTTCAGGCTTCGGTGACGTCATGGGATTGCCGCCTTCTATAATACGTTCCATTCAAATTCATATGTTTTTTAATTTCAATTCCCAGGCCTGTAGCTCGCGAACCAAAGCGCTGAATCGCACCAAATTTTGCAGGCACGTCCAGGGCCATGGCCCGCGTGGAAAGACACCTACCCCGATCCGCTGGGCCCTCGGGGGCCCGAGATAGAGGCCCCGGAACCCGCCAGCATTCACGGCCGCGTAACTTCCGCCCGCGAGGTCCTATGTGCACAAGATTTTACACACACCTAGAGGATGGCGAGACGAGTCCAACGCTGCCTGACTCGATCCCATTGCCCTCTTGGGCTCTGAGATACTGGCCATGGAACGTTAGCATTCATAGCTGCATAACTCCCGCTCTCGGCGGTCAATCCTCGCCAGCTTTGAGCAACTGATAGGGGAGATCGAGATGAATGCAACGAGCCATGGATGGTCTCTTTAGCCCTTCGGGGGACGGAGATACGGGCCGCGGAATTTGGCCGGAATCTCGGCCTCGTAACTTCCGCCCACGAACTTCTGTCTGCTGCAGATTTTACAGGCTCGTAGAGGAGGCCGAGACGAGTCCAACGATACCTGGCTCGTCTCTCTAGCCCTCCAGGGGACCGAGATACCGAGCCGGAAATTCGGCATAAATCTGCCCGTTTTAGGCGCTCTCACCTCGGCCTCGATCGTGCCCTCGTCCGCGCTCCGGTTCTCAAGAGCTCCAGGAATACATATGTTTTTTAATTTCAATTCCCAGGCCTGTAGCTCGCGAACCAAAGCACTGAATCGCACCAAATTTTGCAGGCACGTCCAGGGGCATAGCCCGCGTGGAAAGCCACCTACCCCGATCCGCTGGGCCCACGGGGGCCCGAGATTGAGGCCCCGGAACCCGCCAGCATTCACGGCCGCGTAACTTCCGCCCGCGAGGTCCAATGTGGACAAGATTTTACACACACCTAGAGGATGGCGAGACGAGTCCAACGCTACTTTAATCCACCCCATAGCCCTCTTGGGCTCTGAGATACTGGCCATGGAACGTTAGCATTCATAGCTGCATAACTCCCGCTCTCGGCGGTCAATCCTCGCCAGCTTTGAGCAGCTGATAGGGGAGATCGAGATGAATGCAACGAGCCATGGATGGTCTCTTTAGCCCTTCGGGGGACGGAGATACGAGCCGCGGAAATTGGCCGGAATCTCGGCCTCGTAACTTCCGCCCGCGAACTGCTGTCTGCTCCAGATTTTATAGGCACGTAGAGGAGGCCGAGCCGAGTCCAACGATACCTGGCTCGTCTCTCTAGCCCTCCGGGGGACCGAGATACGAGCCCTGGAATTTGAAGGGATTTGCCAGACTTCAGTCTTCGGTGACGTCATGGGATTGCCGCCTTCTATGATCCGTCCCATTCAAATTCATATGTTTTTTAATTTCAATTCCCAGGCCTGTAGCTCGCGAACCAAAGCTCTGAATCGCACCAAATTTTGCAGGCACGTCCAGGGCCATGGCCCGCGTGGAAAGACACCTACCCCGATCCGCTGGGCCCTCGGGGGCCCGAGATAGAGGCCCCGGAACCCGCCAGCATTTACGGCCGCGTAACTTCCGCCCGCGAGGTCCTATCTGGAAAAGATTTTACACACACCTAGAGGATGGCGAGACGAGTCCAACGCTGCCTGACTCGATCCCATTGCCCTCTTGGGCTCTGAGATACTGGCCATGGAACGTTAGCATTCATAGCTGCATAACTCCCGCTCTCGGCGGTCAATCATCGCCAGCTTTGAGCAACTGATAGGGGAGATCGAGATGAATGCAACGAGCCATGGATGGTCTCTTTAGCCCTTCGGGGGACGGAGATACGGGCCGCGGAATTTGGCCGGAATCTCGGCCTCGTAACTTCCGCCCACGAACTTCTGTCTGCTGCAGATTTTACAGGCTCGTAGAGGAGGCCGAGACGAGTCCAACGATACCTGGCTCGTCTCTCTAGCCCTCCAGGGGACCGAGATACCGAGCCGGAAATTCGGCATAAATCTGCCCGTTTTAGGCGCTCTCACCTCGGCCTCGATCGTGCCCTCGTCCGCGCTCCGGTTCTCAAGAGCTCCAGAAAGTCATATGGCACTTCGGAGGCCCGTGGCTCACGAACCCAAGCACCCTATCACGCCAAATTTTACAGGCATGTCTAAGGGGAGAGCCTCTGTCCAACGCCACCTACCACGGTCCGCTGAGGCCACGGTGGCCCGAGATGCGGGCAGCGGAAACAGAGGGCATTTGGTTTTTTGATTTTTTTTTTTTCTCCCCATCTGAGACCTGTGGCTCGCGAACCAAAGCACTGAATCGCACCAAATTTTGCAGGCACGTCCAGGGGCATACCCCGCGTGGAAAGCCACCTACCCCGATCCGCTGGGCCCACGGGGGCCCGAGATTGAGTACCCGGAACCCGCCAGCATTCACGGCCGCGTAACTTCCGCCCGCGAGGTCCTATGTGGACAAGATTTTACACACACCTAGAGGATGGCGAGACGAGTCCAACGCTACTTTAATCCACCCCATAGCCCTCTTGGGCTCTGAGATACTGGCCATGGAACGTTAGCATTCATAGCTGCATAACTCCCGCTCTCGGCGGTCAATCCTCGCCAGCTTTGAGCACCTGATAGGGGAGATCGAGATGAATGCAACGAGCCATGGATGGTCTCTTTAGCCCTTCGGGGGACGGAGATACGGGCCGCGGAATTTGGCCGGAATCTCGGCCTCGTAACTTCCGCCCACGAACTTCTGTCTACTGCAGATTTTACAGGCTCGTAGAGGAGGCCGAGACGAGTCCAACGATACCTGGCTCGTCTCTCTAGCCCTCCAGGGGACCGAGATACCGAGCCGGAAATTCGGCATAAATCTGCCCGTTTTAGGCGCTCTCACCTCGGCCTCGATCGTGCCCTCGTCCGCGCTCCGGTTCTCAAGAGCTCCAGAAAGTCATATGGCACTTCGGAGGCCCGTGGCTCACGAACCCAAGCACCCTATCACGCCAAATTTTACAGGCATGTCTAAGGGGAGAGCCTCTGTCCAACGCCACCTACCACGGTCCGCTGAGGCCACGGGGGCCCGAGATACGGGCAGCGGAAACAGAGCGCATTTGGTTTTTTGATTTTTTTTTTTTCTCCCCATCTGAGACCTGTGGCTCGCGAACCAAAGGACTGAATCGCACCAAATTTTGCAGGCACGTCCAGGGGCATAGCCCGCGTGGAAAGCCACCTACCCCGATCCGCTGGGCCCACGGGGGCCCGAGATTGAGGCCCCGGAACCCGCCAGCATTCACGGCCGCGTAACTTCCGCCCGCGAGGTCCTATGTGGACAAGATTTTACACACACCTAGAGGATGGCGAGACGAGTCCAACCCTGCCTGACTCGATCCCATAGCCCTCTTGGGCTCTGAGATACTGGCCATGGAACGTTAGCATTCATAGCTGCATAACTCCCGCTCTCGGCGGTCAATCCTCGCCAGCTTTGAGCAGCTGATAGGGGAGATCGAGATGAATGCAACGAGCCATGGATGGTCTCTTTAGCCCTTCGGGGGACGGAGATACGAGCCGCGGAATTTGGCCGGAATCTCGGCCTCGTAACTTCCGCCCGCGAACTGCTGTCTGCTCCAGATTTTATAGGCACGTAGAGGAGGCCGAGACGAGTCCAAGGATACCTGGCTCGTCTCTCTAGCCCTCCGGGGGACCGAGATACGAGCTTTGGAATTTGAAGGGATTTGCCAGACTTCAGGCTTCGGTGACGTCATGGGATTGCCGCCTTCTATAATACGTTCCATTCAAATTCATATGTTTTTTAATTTCAATTCCCAGGCCTGTAGCTCGCGAACCAAAGCACTGAATCGCACCAAATTTTGCAGCCACGTCCAGGGGCATGGCCCGCGTGGAATGACACCTACCCCGATCCGCTGGGCCCACGGGGGCCCGAGATAGAGGCCCCGGAACCCGCCAGCATTCACGGCCGCGTAACTTCCGCCCGCGAGGTCCTATGTGCACAAGATTTTACACACACCTAGAGGATGGCGAGACGAGTCCAACGCTGCCTGACTCGATCCCATTGCCCTCTTGGGCTCTGAGATACTGGCCATGGAACGTTAGCATTCATAGCTGCATAACTCCCGCTCTCGGCGGTCAATCCTCGCCAGCTTTGAGCAGCTGATAGGGGAGATCGAGATGAATGCAACGAGCCATGGATGGTCTCTTTAGCCCTTCGGGGGACGGAGATACGAGCCGCGGAAATTGGCCGGAATCTCGGCCTCGTAACTTCCGCCCGCGAACTGCTGTCTGCTCCAGATTTTATAGGCACGTAGAGGAGGCCGAGACGAGTCCAAGGATACCTGGCTCGTCTCTCTAGCCCTCCGGGGGACCGAGATACGAGCCCTGGAATTTGAAGGGATTTGCCAGACTTCAGTCTTCGGTGACGTCATGGGATTGCCGCCTTCTATGATCCGTCCCATTCAAATTCATATGTTTTTTAATTTCAATTCCCAGGCCTGTAGCTCGCGAACCAAAGCACTGAATCGCACCAAATTTTGCAGCCACGTCCAGGGGCATGGCCCGCGTGGAATGACACCTACCCCGATCCGCTGGGCCCACGGGGGCCCGAGATAGAGGCCCCGGAACCCGCCAGCATTCACGGCCGCGTAACTTCCGCCCGCGAGGTCCTATGTGCACAAGATTTTACACACACCTAGAGGATGGCGAGACGAGTCCAACGCTGCCTGACTCGATCCCATTGCCCTCTTGGGCTCTGAGATACTGGCCATGGAACGTTAGCATTCATAGCTGCATAACTCCCGCTCTCGGCGGTCAATCCTCGCCAGCTTTGAGCAACTGATAGGGGAGATCGAGATGAATGCAACGAGCCATGGATGGTCTCTTTAGCCCTTCGGGGGACGGAGATACGGGCCGCGGAATTTGGCCGGAATCTCGGCCTCGTAACTTCCGCCCACGAACTTCTGTCTGCTGCAGATTTTACAGGCTCGTAGAGGAGGCCGAGACGAGTCCAACGATACCTGGCTCGTCTCTCTAGCCCTCCAGGGGACCGAGATACCGAGCCGGAAATTCGGCATAAATCTGCCCGTTTTAGGCGCTCTCACCTCGGCCTCGATCGTGCCCTCGTCCGCGCTCCGGTTCTCAAGAGCTCCAGAAAGTCATATGGCACTTCGGAGGCCCGTGGCTCACGAACCCAAGCACCCTATCACGCCAAATTTTACAGGCATGTCTAAGGGGAGAGCCTCTGTCCAACGCCACCTACCACGGTCCGCTGAGGCCACGGTGGCCCGAGATGCGGGCAGCGGAAACAGAGGGCATTTGGTTTTTTGATTTTTTTTTTTTCTCCCCATCTGAGACCTGTGGCTCGCGAACCAAAGCACTGAATCGCACCAAATTTTGCAGGCACGTCCAGGGGCATACCCCGCGTGGAAAGCCACCTACCCCGATCCGCTGGGCCCACGGGGGCCCGAGATTGAGTACCCGGAACCCGCCAGCATTCACGGCCGCGTAACTTCCGCCCGCGAGGTCCTATGTGGACAAGATTTTACACACACCTAGAGGATGGCGAGACGAGTCCAACGCTACTTTAATCCACCCCATAGCCCTCTTGGGCTCTGAGATACTGGCCATGGAACGTTAGCATTCATAGCTGCATAACTCCCGCTCTCGGCGGTCAATCCTCGCCAGCTTTGAGCACCTGATAGGGGAGATCGAGATGAATGCAACGAGCCATGGATGGTCTCTTTAGCCCTTCGGGGGACGGAGATACGGGCCGCGGAATTTGGCCGGAATCTCGGCCTCGTAACTTCCGCCCACGAACTTCTGTCTACTGCAGATTTTACAGGCTCGTAGAGGAGGCCGAGACGAGTCCAACGATACCTGGCTCGTCTCTCTAGCCCTCCAGGGGACCGAGATACCGAGCCGGAAATTCGGCATAAATCTGCCCGTTTTAGGCGCTCTCACCTCGGCCTCGATCGTGCCCTCGTCCGCGCTCCGGTTCTCAAGAGCTCCAGAAAGTCATATGGCACTTCGGAGGCCCGTGGCTCACGAACCCAAGCACCCTATCACGCCAAATTTTACAGGCATGTCTAAGGGGAGAGCCTCTGTCCAACGCCACCTACCACGGTCCGCTGAGGCCACGGGGGCCCGAGATACGGGCAGCGGAAACAGAGCGCATTTGGTTTTTTGATTTTTTTTTTTTCTCCCCATCTGAGACCTGTGGCTCGCGAACCAAAGGACTGAATCGCACCAAATTTTGCAGGCACGTCCAGGGGCATAGCCCGCGTGGAAAGCCACCTACCCCGATCCGCTGGGCCCACGGGGGCCCGAGATTGAGGCCCCGGAACCCGCCAGCATTCACGGCCGCGTAACTTCCGCCCGCGAGGTCCAATGTGGACAAGATTTTACACACACCTAGAGGATGGCGAGACGAGTCCAACCCTGCCTGACTCGATCCCATAGCCCTCTTGGGCTCTGAGATACTGGCCATGGAACGTTAGCATTCATAGCTGCATAACTCCCGCTCTCGGCGGTCAATCCTCGCCAGCTTTGAGCAGCTGATAGGGGAGATCGAGATGAATGCAACGAGCCATGGATGGTCTCTTTTGCCCTTCGGGGGACGGAGATACGAGCCGCGGAATTTGGCCGGAATCTCGGCCTCGTAACTTCCGCCCGCGAACTGCTGTCTGCTCCAGATTTTATAGGCACGTAGAGGAGGCCGAGACGAGTCCAAGGATACCTGGCTCGTCTCTCTAGCCCTCCGGGGGACCGAGATACGAGCTTTGGAATTTGAAGGGATTTGCCAGACTTCAGGCTTCGGTGACGTCATGGGATTGCCGCCTTCTATAATACGTTCCATTCAAATTCATATGTTTTTTAATTTCAATTCCCAGGCCTGTAGCTCGCGAACCAAAGCACTGAATCGCACCAAATTTTGCAGCCACGTCCAGGGGCATGGCCCGCGTGGAATGACACCTACCCCGATCCGCTGGGCCCACGGGGGCCCGAGATAGAGGCCCCGGAACCCGCCAGCATTCACGGCCGCGTAACTTCCGCCCGCGAGGTCCTATGTGCACAAGATTTTACACACACCTAGAGGATGGCGAGACGAGTCCAACGCTGCCTGACTCGATCCCATTGCCCTCTTGGGCTCTGAGATACTGGCCATGGAACGTTAGCATTCATAGCTGCATAACTCCCGCTCTCGGCGGTCAATCCTCGCCAGCTTTGAGCAGCTGATAGGGGAGATCGAGATGAATGCAACGAGCCATGGATGGTCTCTTTAGCCCTTCGGGGGACGGAGATACGAGCCGCGGAATTTGGCCGGAATCTCGGCCTCGTAACTTCCGCCCGCGAACTGCTGTCTGCTCCAGATTTTATAGGCACGTAGAGGAGGCCGAGACGAGTCCAACGATACCTGGCTCGTCTCTCTAGCCCTCCGGGGGACCGAGATACGAGCTTTGGAATTTGAAGGGATTTGCCAGACTTCAGGCTTCGGTGACGTCATGGGATTGCCGCCTTCTATAATACGTTCCATTCAAATTCATATGTTTTTTAATTTCAATTCCCAGGCCTGTAGCTCGCGAACCAAAGCACTGAATCGCACCAAATTTTGCAGCCACGTCCAGGGGCATGGCCCGCGTGGAATGACACCTACCCCGATCCGCTGGGCCCACGGGGGCCCGAGATAGAGGCCCCGGAACCCGCCAGCATTCACGGCCGCGTAACTTCCGCCCGCGAGGTCCTATGTGCACAAGATTTTACACACACCTAGAGGATGGCGAGACGAGTCCAACGCTGCCTGACTCGATCCCATTGCCCTCTTGGGCTCTGAGATACTGGCCATGGAACGTTAGCATTCATAGCTGCATAACTCCCGCTCTCGGCGGTCAATCCTCGCCAGCTTTGAGCAGCTGATAGGGGAGATCGAGATGAATGCAACGAGCCATGGATGGTCTCTTTAGCCCTTCGGGGGACGGAGATACGAGCCGCGGAAATTGGCCGGAATCTCGGCCTCGTAACTTCCGCCCGCGAACTGCTGTCTGCTCCAGATTTTATAGGCACGTAGAGGAGGCCGAGCCGAGTCCAACGATACCTGGCTCGTCTCTCTAGCCCTCCGGGGGACCGAGATACGAGCCCTGGAATTTGAAGGGATTTGCCAGACTTCAGTCTTCGGTGACGTCATGGGATTGCCGCCTTCTATGATCCGTCCCATTCAAATTCATATGTTTTTTAATTTCAATTCCCAGGCCTGTAGCTCGCGAACCAAAGCTCTGAATCGCACCAAATTTTGCAGGCAGGTTCATGGGCATGGCCTGCGTGGAAAGACACCTACCCCGATCCGCTGGGCCCACGGGGGCCCGAGATAGAGGCCCCGGAACCCGCCAGCATTCACGGCCGCGTAACTTCCGCCCGCGAGGTCCTATGTGGAAAAGATTTTACACACACCTAGAGGATGGCGAGACGAGTCCAACGCTGCCTGACTCGATCCCATTGCCCTCTTGGGCTCTGAGATACTGGCCATGGAACGTTAGCATTCATAGCTGCATAACTCCCGCTCTCGGCGGTCAATCATCGCCAGCTTTGAGCAACTGATAGGGGAGATCGAGATGAATGCAACGAGCCATGGATGGTCTCTTTAGCCCTTCGGGGGACGGAGATACGGGCCGCGGAATTTGGCCGGAATCTCGGCCTCGTAACTTCCGCCCACGAACTTCTGTCTGCTGCAGATTTTACAGGCTCGTAGAGGAGGCCGAGACGAGTCCAACGATACCTGGCTCGTCTCTCTAGCCCTCCAGGGGACCGAGATACCGAGCCGGAAATTCGGCATAAATCTGCCCGTTTTAGGCGCTCTCACCTCGGCCTCGATCGTGCCCTCGTCCGCGCTCCGGTTCTCAAGAGCTCCAGAAAGTCATATGGCACTTCGGAGGCCCGTGGCTCACGAACCCAAGCACCCTATCACGCCAAATTTTACAGGCATGTCTAAGGGGAGAGCCTCTGTCCAACGCCACCTACCACGGTCCGCTGAGGCCACGGTGGCCCGAGATGCGGGCAGCGGAAACAGAGGGCATTTGGTTTTTTGATTTTTTTTTTTTCTCCCCATCTGAGACCTGTGGCTCGCGAACCAAAGCACTGAATCGCACCAAATTTTGCAGGCACGTCCAGGGGCATACCCCGCGTGGAAAGCCACCTACCCCGATCCGCTGGGCCCACGGGGGCCCGAGATTGAGTACCCGGAACCCGCCAGCATTCACGGCCGCGTAACTTCCGCCCGCGAGGTCCTATGTGGACAAGATTTTACACACACCTAGAGGATGGCGAGACGAGTCCAACGCTACTTTAATCCACCCCATAGCCCTCTTTGGCTCTGAGATACTGGCCATGGAACGTTAGCATTCATAGCTGCATAACTCCCGCTCTCGGCGGTCAATCCTCGCCAGCTTTGAGCACCTGATAGGGGAGACCGAGATGAATGCAACGAGCCATGGATGGTCTCTTTAGCCCTTCGGGGGACGGAGATACGGGCCGCGGAATTTGGCCGGAATCTCGGCCTCGTAACTTCCGCCCACGAACTTCTGTCTACTGCAGATTTTACAGGCTCGTAGAGGAGGCCGAGACGAGTCCAACGATACCTGGCTCGTCTCTCTAGCCCTCCAGGGGACCGAGATACCGAGCCGGAAATTCGGCATAAATCTGCCCGTTTTAGGCGCTCTCACCTCGGCCTCGATCGTGCCCTCGTCCGCGCTCCGGTTCTCAAGAGCTCCAGAAAGTCATATGGCACTTCGGAGGCCCGTGGCTCACGAACCCAAGCACCCTATCACGCCAAATTTTACAGGCATGTCTAAGGGGAGAGCCTCTGTCCAACGCCACCTACCACGGTCCGCTGAGGCCACGGGGGCCCGAGATACGGGCAGCGGAAACAGAGCGCATTTGGTTTTTTGATTTTTTTTTTTTCTCCCCATCTGAGACCTGTGGCTCGCGAACCAAAGCACTGAATCGCACCAAATTTTGCAGGCACGTCCAGGGGCATAGCCCGCGTGGAAAGCCACCTACCCCGATCCGCTGGGCCCACGGGGGCCCGAGATTGAGGCCCCGGAACCCGCCAGCATTCACGGCCGCGTAACTTCCGCCCGCGAGGTCCGATGTGCACAAGATTTTACACACACCTAGAGGATGGCGAGACGAGTCCAACCCTGCCTGACTCGATCCCATAGCCCTCTTGGGCTCTGAGATACTGGCCATGGAACGTTAGCATTCATAGCTGCATAACTCCCGCTCTCGGCGGTCAATCCTCGCCAGCTTTGAGCAGCTGATAGGGGAGATCGAGATGAATGCAACGAGCCATGGATGGTCTCTTTTGCCCTTCGGGGGACGGAGATACGAGCCGCGGAATTTGGCCGGAATCTCGGCCTCGTAACTTCCGCCCGCGAACTGCTGTCTGCTCCAGATTTTATAGGCACGTAGAGGAGGCCGAGACGAGTCCAAGGATACCTGGCTCGTCTCTCTAGCCCTCCGGGGGACCGAGATACGAGCTTTGGAATTTGAAGGGATTTGCCAGACTTCAGGCTTCGGTGACGTCATGGGATTGCCGCCTTCTATAATACGTTCCATTCAAATTCATATGTTTTTTAATTTCAATTCCCAGGCCTGTAGCTCGCGAACCAAAGCACTGAATCGCACCAAATTTTGCAGCCACGTCCAGGGGCATGGCCCGCGTGGAATGACACCTACCCCGATCCGCTGGGCCCACGGGGGCCCGAGATAGAGGCCCCGGAACCCGCCAGCATTCACGGCCGCGTAACTTCCGCCCGCGAGGTCCTATGTGCACAAGATTTTACACACACCTAGAGGATGGCGAGACGAGTCCAACCCTGCCTGACTCGATCCCATTGCCCTCTTGGGCTCTGAGATACTGGCCATGGAACGTTAGCATTCATAGCTGCATAACTCCCGCTCTCGGCGGTCAATCCTCGCCAGCTTTGAGCAGCTGATAGGGGAGATCGAGATGAATGCAACGAGCCATGGATGGTCTCTTTAGCCCTTCGGGGGACGGAGATACGAGCCGCGGAAATTGGCCGGAATCTCGGCCTCGTAACTTCCGCCCGCGAACTGCTGTCTGCTCCAGATTTTATAGGCACGTAGAGGAGGCCGAGCCGAGTCCAACGATACCTGGCTCGTCTCTCTAGCCCTCCGGGGGACCGAGATACGAGCCCTGGAATTTGAAGGGATTTGCCAGACTTCAGTCTTCGGTGACGTCATGGGATTGCCGCCTTCTATGATCCGTCCCATTCAAATTCATATGTTTTTTAATTTCAATTCCCAGGCCTGTAGCTCGCGAACCAAAGCTCTGAATCGCACCAAATTTTGCAGGCAGGTTCATGGGCATGGCCTGCGTGGAAAGACACCTACCCCGATCCGCTGGGCCCACGGGGGCCCGAGATAGAGGCCCCGGAACCCGCCAGCATTCACGGCCGCGTAACTTCCGCCCGCGAGGTCCTATGTGCACAAGATTTTACACACACCTAGAGGATGGCGAGACGAGTCCAACGCTGCCTGACTCGATCCCATTGCCCTCTTGGGCTCTGAGATACTGGCCATGGAACGTTAGCATTCATAGCTGCATAACTCCCGCTCTCGGCGGTCAATCATCGCCAGCTTTGAGCAACTGATAGGGGAGATCGAGATGAATGCAACGAGCCATGGATGGTCTCTTTAGCCCTTCGGGGGACGGAGATACGGGCCGCGGAATTTGGCCGGAATCTCGGCCTCGTAACTTCCGCCCACGAACTTCTGTCTGCTGCAGATTTTACAGGCTCGTAGAGGAGGCCGAGACGAGTCCAACGATACCTGGCTCGTCTCTCTAGCCCTCCAGGGGACCGAGATACCGAGCCGGAAATTCGGCATAAATCTGCCCGTTTTAGGCGCTCTCACCTCGGCCTCGATCGTGCCCTCGTCCGCGCTCCGGTTCTCAAGAGCTCCAGAAAGTCATATGGCACTTCGGAGGCCCGTGGCTCACGAACCCAAGCACCCTATCACGCCAAATTTTACAGGCATGTCTAAGGGGAGAGCCTCTGTCCAACGCCACCTACCACGGTCCGCTGAGGCCACGGTGGCCCGAGATGCGGGCAGCGGAAACAGAGGGCATTTGGTTTTTTGATTTTTTTTTTTTCTCCCCATCTGAGACCTGTGGCTCGCGAACCAAAGCACTGAATCGCACCAAATTTTGCAGGCACGTCCAGGGGCATACCCCGCGTGGAAAGCCACCTACCCCGATCCGCTGGGCCCACGGGGGCCCGAGATTGAGGCCCCGGAACCCGCCAGCATTCACGGCCGCGTAACTTCCGCCCGCGAGGTCCTATGTGGACAAGATTTTACACACACCTAGAGGATGGCGAGACGAGTCCAACGCTACTTTAATCCACCCCATAGCCCTCTTGGGCTCTGAGATACTGGCCATGGAACGTTAGCATTCATAGCTGCATAACTCCCGCTCTCGGCGGTCAATCCTCGCCAGCTTTGAGCAGCTGATAGGGGAGATCGAGATGAATGCAACGAGCCATGGATGGTCTCTTTAGCCCTTCGGGGGACGGAGATACGGGCCGCGGAATTTGGCCGGAATCTCGGCCTCGTAACTTCCGCCCACGAACTTCTGTCTACTGCAGATTTTACAGGCTCGTAGAGGAGGCCGAGACGAGTCCAACGATACCTGGCTCGTCTCTCTAGCCCTCCAGGGGACCGAGATACCGAGCCGGAAATTCGGCATAAATCTGCCCGTTTTAGGCGCTCTCACC
This sequence comes from Hemibagrus wyckioides, assembly GCF_019097595.1. NCBI lineage: Eukaryota > Metazoa > Chordata > Actinopteri > Siluriformes > Bagridae > Hemibagrus > Hemibagrus wyckioides. The sequence continues at coordinate 20,824,182 of NC_080734.1, read as the reverse complement.
TCGGCCTCGATCGTGCCCTCGTCCGCGCTCCGGTTCTCAAGAGCTCCAGAAAGTCATATGGCACTTCGGAGGCCCGTGGCTCACGAACCCAAGCACCCTATCACGCCAAATTTTACAGGCATGTCTAAGGGGAGAGCCTCTGTCCAACGCCACCTACCACGGTCCGCTGAGGCCACGGGGGCCCGAGATACGGGCAGCGGAAACAGAGCGCATTTGGTTTTTTGATTTTTTTTTTTTCTCCCCATCTGAGACCTGTGGCTCGCGAACCAAAGCACTGAATCGCACCAAATTTTGCAGGCACGTCCAGGGGCATAGCCCGCGTGGAAAGCCACCTACCCCGATCCGCTGGGCCCACGGGGGCCCGAGATTGAGGCCCCGGAACCCGCCAGCATTCACGGCCGCGTAACTTCCGCCCGCGAGGTCCGATGTGCACAAGATTTTACACACACCTAGAGGATGGCGAGACGAGTCCAACGCTACTTTAATCCACCCCATAGCCCTCTTTGGCTCTGAGATACTGGCCATGGAACGTTAGCATTCATAGCTGCATAACTCCCGCTCTCGGCGGTCAATCCTCGCCAGCTTTGAGCACCTGATAGGGGAGATCGAGATGAATGCAACGAGCCATGGATGGTCTCTTTAGCCCTTCGGGGGACGGAGATACGGGCCGCGGAATTTGGCCGGAATCTCGGCCTCGTAACTTCCGCCCACGAACTTCTGTCTACTGCAGATTTTACAGGCTCGTAGAGGAGGCCGAGACGAGTCCAACGATACCTGGCTCGTCTCTCTAGCCCTCCAGGGGACCGAGATACCGAGCCGGAAATTCGGCATAAATCTGCCCGTTTTAGGCGCTCTCACCTCGGCCTCGATCGTGCCCTCGTCCGCGCTCCGGTTCTCAAGAGCTCCAGAAAGTCATATGGCACTTCGGAGGCCCGTGGCTCACGAACCCAAGCACCCTATCACGCCAAATTTTACAGGCATGTCTAAGGGGAGAGCCTCTGTCCAACGCCACCTACCACGGTCCGCTGAGGCCACGGGGGCCCGAGATACGGGCAGCGGAAACAGAGCGCATTTGGTTTTTTGATTTTTTTTTTTTCTCCCCATCTGAGACCTGTGGCTCGCGAACCAAAGCACTGAATCGCACCAAATTTTGCAGGCACGTCCAGGGGCATAGCCCGCGTGGAAAGCCACCTACCCCGATCCGCTGGGCCCACGGGGGCCCGAGATTGAGGCCCCGGAACCCGCCAGCATTCACGGCCGCGTAACTTCCGCCCGCGAGGTCCAATGTGGACAAGATTTTACACACACCTAGAGGATGGCGAGACGAGTCCAACCCTGCCTGACTCGATCCCATAGCCCTCTTGGGCTCTGAGATACTGGCCATGGAACGTTAGCATTCATAGCTGCATAACTCCCGCTCTCGGCGGTCAATCCTCGCCAGCTTTGAGCAGCTGATAGGGGAGATCGAGATGAATGCAACGAGCCATGGATGGTCTCTTTTGCCCTTCGGGGGACGGAGATACGAGCCGCGGAATTTGGCCGGAATCTCGGCCTCGTAACTTCCGCCCGCGAACTGCTGTCTGCTCCAGATTTTATAGGCACGTAGAGGAGGCCGAGACGAGTCCAAGGATACCTGGCTCGTCTCTCTAGCCCTCCGGGGGACCGAGATACGAGCTTTGGAATTTGAAGGGATTTGCCAGACTTCAGGCTTCGGTGACGTCATGGGATTGCCGCCTTCTATAATACGTTCCATTCAAATTCATATGTTTTTTAATTTCAATTCCCAGGCCTGTAGCTCGCGAACCAAAGCACTGAATCGCACCAAATTTTGCAGCCACGTCCAGGGGCATGGCCCGCGTGGAATGACACCTACCCCGATCCGCTGGGCCCACGGGGGCCCGAGATAGAGGCCCCGGAACCCGCCAGCATTCACGGCCGCGTAACTTCCGCCCGCGAGGTCCTATGTGCACAAGATTTTACACACACCTAGAGGATGGCGAGACGAGTCCAACGCTACTTTAACCCACCCCATAGCCCTCTTGGGCTCTGAGATACTGGCCATGGAACGTTAGCATTCATAGCTGCATAACTCCCGCTCTCGGCGGTCAATCCTCGCCAGCTTTGAGCAGCTGATAGGGGAGATCGAGATGAATGCAACGAGCCATGGATGGTCTCTTTAGCCCTTCGGGGGACGGAGATACGAGCCGCGGAAATTGGCCGGAATCTCGGCATCGTAACTTCCGCCCGCGAACTGCTGTCTGCTCCAGATTTTATAGGCACGTAGAGGAGGCCGAGCCGAGTCCAACGATACCTGGCTCGTCTCTCTAGCCCTCCGGGGGACCGAGATACGAGCCCTGGAATTTGAAGGGATTTGCCAGACTTCAGTCTTCGGTGACGTCATGGGATTGCCGCCTTCTATGATCCGTCCCATTCAAATTCATATGTTTTTTAATTTCAATTCCCAGGCCTGTAGCTCGCGAACCAAAGCTCTGAATCGCACCAAATTTTGCAGGCAGGTTCATGGGCATGGCCTGCGTGGAAAGACACCTACCCCGATCCGCTGGGCCCACGGGGGCCCGAGATAGAGGCCCCGGAACCCGCCAGCATTCACGGCCGCGTAACTTCCGCCCGCGAGGTCCTATGTGGAAAAGATTTTACACACACCTAGAGGATGGCGAGACGAGTCCAACGCTGCCTGACTCGATCCCATTGCCCTCTTGGGCTCTGAGATACTGGCCATGGAACGTTAGCATTCATAGCTGCATAACTCCCGCTCTCGGCGGTCAATCCTCGCCAGCTTTGAGCAACTGATAGGGGAGATCGAGATGAATGCAACGAGCCATGGATGGTCTCTTTAGCCCTTCGGGGGACGGAGATACGGGCCGCGGAATTTGGCCGGAATCTCGGCCTCGTAACTTCCGCCCACGAACTTCTGTCTGCTGCAGATTTTACAGGCTCGTAGAGGAGGCCGAGACGAGTCCAACGATACCTGGCTCGTCTCTCTAGCCCTCCAGGGGACCGAGATACCGAGCCGGAAATTCGGCATAAATCTGCCCGTTTTAGGCGCTCTCACCTCGGCCTCGATCGTGCCCTCGTCCGCGCTCCGGTTCTCAAGAGCTCCAGAAAGTCATATGGCACTTCGGAGGCCCGTGGCTCACGAACCCAAGCACCCTATCACGCCAAATTTTACAGGCATGTCTAAGGGGAGAGCCTCTGTCCAACGCCACCTACCACGGTCCGCTGAGGCCACGGTGGCCCGAGATACGGGCAGCGGAAACAGAGGGCATTTGGTTTTTTGATTTTTTTTTTTTCTCCCCATCTGAAGACTGTCGCTCGCGAACCAAAGCACTGAATCGCACCAAATTTTGCAGGCACGTCCAGGGGCATACCCCGCGTGGAAAGCCACCTACCCCGATCCGCTGGGCCCACGGGGGCCCGAGATTGAGTACCCGGAACCCGCCAGCATTCACGGCCGCGTAACTTCCGCCCGCGAGGTCCTATGTGGACAAGATTTTACACACACCTAGAGGATGGCGAGACGAGTCCAACGCTACTTTAATCCACCCCATAGCCCTCTTGGGCTCTGAGATACTGGCCATGGAACGTTAGCATTCATAGCTGCATAACTCCCGCTCTCGGCGGTCAATCCTCGCCACCTTTGAGCACCTGATAGGGGAGATCGAGATGAATGCAACGAGCCATGGATGGTCTCTTTAGCCCTTCGGGGGACGGAGATACGGGCCGCGGAATTTGGCCGGAATCTCGGCCTCGTAACTTCCGCCCACGAACTTCTGTCTACTGCAGATTTTACAGGCTCGTAGAGGAGGCCGAGACGAGTCCAACGATACCTGGCTCGTCTCTCTAGCCCTCCAGGGGACCGAGATACCGAGCCGGAAATTCGGCATAAATCTGCCCGTTTTAGGCGCTCTCACCTCGGCCTCGATCGTGCCCTCGTCCGCGCTCCGGTTCTCAAGAGCTCCAGAAAGTCATATGGCACTTCGGAGGCCCGTGGCTCACGAACCCAAGCACCCTATCACGCCAAATTTTACAGGCATGTCTAAGGGGAGAGCCTCTGTCCAACGCCACCTACCACGGTCCGCTGAGGCCACGGGGGCCCGAGATACGGGCAGCGGAAACAGAGCGCATTTGGTTTTTTGATTTTTTTTTTTTCTCCCCATCTGAGACCTGTGGCTCGCGAACCAAAGCACTGAATCGCACCAAATTTTGCAGGCACGTCCAGGGGCATAGCCCGCGTGGAAAGCCACCTACCCCGATCCGCTGGGCCCACGGGGGCCCGAGATTGAGGCCCCGGAACCCGCCAGCATTCACGGCCGCGTAACTTCCGCCCGCGAGGTCCTATGTGGACAAGATTTTACACACACCTAGAGGATGGCGAGACGAGTCCAACGCTACTTTAATCCACCCCATAGCCCTCTTGGGCTCTGAGATACTGGCCATGGAACGTTAGCATTCATAGCTGCATAACTCCCGCTCTCGGCGGTCAATCCTCGCCAGCTTTGAGCACCTGATAGGGGAGATCGAGATGAATGCAACGAGCCATGGATGGTCTCTTTAGCCCTTCGGGGGACGGAGATACGGGCCGCGGAATTTGGCCGGAATCTCGGCCTCGTAACTTCCGCCCACGAACTTCTGTCTACTGCAGATTTTACAGGCTCGTAGAGGAGGCCGAGACGAGTCCAACGATACCTGGCTCGTCTCTCTAGCCCTCCAGGGGACCGAGATACCGAGCCGGAAATTCGGCATAAATCTGCCCGTTTTAGGCGCTCTCACCTCGGCCTCGATCGTGCCCTCGTCCGCGCTCCGGTTCTCAAGAGCTCCAGAAAGTCATATGGCACTTCGGAGGCCCGTGGCTCACGAACCCAAGCACCCTATCACGCCAAATTTTACAGGCATGTCTAAGGGGAGAGCCTCTGTCCAACGCCACCTACCACGGTCCGCTGAGGCCACGGGGGCCCGAGATACGGGCAGCGGAAACAGAGCGCATTTGGTTTTTTGATTTTTTTTTTTTCTCCCCATCTGAGACCTGTGGCTCGCGAACCAAAGGACTGAATCGCACCAAATTTTGCAGGCACGTCCAGGGGCATAGCCCGCGTGGAAAGCCACCTACCCCGATCCGCTGGGCCCACGGGGGCCCGAGATTGAGGCCCCGGAACCCGCCAGCATTCACGGCCGCGTAACTTCCGCCCGCGAGGTCCAATGTGGACAAGATTTTACACACACCTAGAGGATGGCGAGACGAGTCCAACCCTGCCTGACTCGATCCCATAGCCCTCTTGGGCTCTGAGATACTGGCCATGGAACGTTAGCATTCATAGCTGCATAACTCCCGCTCTCGGCGGTCAATCCTCGCCAGCTTTGAGCAGCTGATAGGGGAGATCGAGATGAATGCAACGAGCCATGGATGGTCTCTTTTGCCCTTCGGGGGACGGAGATACGAGCCGCGGAATTTGGCCGGAATCTCGGCCTCGTAACTTCCGCCCGCGAACTGCTGTCTGCTCCAGATTTTATAGGCACGTAGAGGAGGCCGAGACGAGTCCAAGGATACCTGGCTCGTCTCTCTAGCCCTCCGGGGGACCGAGATACGAGCTTTGGAATTTGAAGGGATTTGCCAGACTTCAGGCTTCGGTGACGTCATGGGATTGCCGCCTTCTATAATACGTTCCATTCAAATTCATATGTTTTTTAATTTCAATTCCCAGGCCTGTAGCTCGCGAACCAAAGCACTGAATCGCACCAAATTTTGCAGCCACGTCCAGGGGCATGGCCCGCGTGGAATGACACCTACCCCGATCCGCTGGGCCCACGGGGGCCCGAGATAGAGGCCCCGGAACCCGCCAGCATTCACGGCCGCGTAACTTCCGCCCGCGAGGTCCTATGTGCACAAGATTTGACACACACCTAGAGGATGGCGAGACGAGTCCAACGCTACTTTAATCCAACCCATAGCCCTCTTTGGCTCTGAGATACTGGCCATGGAACGTTAGCATTCATAGCTGCATAACTCCCGCTCTCGGCGGTCAATCCTCGCCAGCTTTGAGCAGCTGATAGGGGAGATCGAGATGAATGCAACGAGCCATGGATGGTCTCTTTAGCCCTTCGGGGGACGGAGATACGAGCCGCGGAAATTGGCCGGAATCTCGGCATCGTAACTTCCGCCCGCGAACTGCTGTCTGCTCCAGATTTTATAGGCACGTAGAGGAGGCCGAGCCGAGTCCAACGATACCTGGCTCGTCTCTCTAGCCCTCCGGGGGACCGAGATACGAGCCCTGGAATTTGAAGGGATTTGCCAGACTTCAGTCTTCGGTGACGTCATGGGATTGCCGCCTTCTATGATCCGTCCCATTCAAATTCATATGTTTTTTAATTTCAATTCCCAGGCCTGTAGCTCGCGAACCAAAGCTCTGAATCGCACCAAATTTTGCAGGCAGGTTCATGGGCATGGCCTGCGTGGAAAGACACCTACCCCGATCCGCTGGGCCCACGGGGGCCCGAGATAGAGGCCCCGGAACCCGCCAGCATTTACGACCGCGTAACGTCCGCCCGCGAGGTCCTATCTGGAAAAGATTTTACACACACCTAGAGGATGGCGAGACGAGTCCAACGCTGCCTGACTCGATCCCATTGCCCTCTTGGGCTCTGAGATACTGGCCATGGAACGTTAGCATTCATAGCTGCATAACTCCCGCTCTCGGCGGTCAATCATCGCCAGCTTTGAGCAACTGATAGGGGAGATCGAGATGAATGCAAAGAGCCATGGATGGTCTCTTTAGCCCTTCGGGGGACGGAGATACGGGCCGCGGAATTTGGCCGGAATCTCGGCCTCGTAACTTCCGCCCACGAACTTCTGTCTGCTGCAGATTTTACAGGCTCGTAGAGGAGGCCGAGACGAGTCCAACGATACCTGGCTCGTCTCTCTAGCCCTCCAGGGGACCGAGATACCGAGCCGGAAATTCGGCATAAATCTGCCCGTTTTAGGCGCTCTCACCTCGGCCTCGATCGTGCCCTCGTCCGCGCTCCGGTTCTCAAGAGCTCCAGAAAGTCATATGGCACTTCGGAGGCCCGTGGCTCACGAACCCAAGCACCCTATCACGCCAAATTTTACAGGCATGTCTAAGGGGAGAGCCTCTGTCCAACGCCACCTACCACGGTCCGCTGAGGCCACGGTGGCCCGAGATGCGGGCAGCGGAAACAGAGGGCATTTGGTTTTTTGATTTTTTTTTTTTCTCCCCATCTGAGACCTGTGGCTCGCGAACCAAAGCACTGAATCGCACCAAATTTTGCAGGCACGTCCAGGGGCATAGCCCGCGTGGAAAGCCACCTACCCCGATCCGCTGGGCCCACGGGGGCCCGAGATTGACGCCCCGGAACCCGCCAGCATTCACGGCCGCGTAACTTCCGCCCGCGAGGTCCTATGTGGACAAGATTTTACACACACCTAGAGGATGGCGAGACGAGTCCAACGTTACTTTAATCCACCCCATAGCCCTCTTGGGCTCTGAGATACTGGCCATGGAACGTTAGCATTCATAGCTGCATAACTCCCGCTCTCGGCGGTCAATCATCGCCAGCTTTGAGCAACTGATAGGGGAGATCGAGATGAATGCAAAGAGCCATGGATGGTCTCTTTAGCCCTTCGGGGGACGGAGATACGGGCCGCGGAATTTGGCCGGAATCTCGGCCTCGTAACTTCCGCCCACGAACTTCTGTCTGCTGCAGATTTTACAGGCTCGTAGAGGAGGCCGAGACGAGTCCAACGATACCTGGCTCGTCTCTCTAGCCCTCCAGGGGACCGAGATACCGAGCCGGAAATTCGGCATAAATCTGCCCGTTTTAGGCGCTCTCACCTCGGCCTCGATCGTGCCCTCGTCCGCGCTCCGGTTCTCAAGAGCTCCAGAAAGTCATATGGCACTTCGGAGGCCCGTGGCTCACGAACCCAAGCACCCTATCACGCCAAATTTTACAGGCATGTCTAAGGGGAGAGCCTCTGTCCAACGCCACCTACCACGGTCCGCTGAGGCCACGGGGGCCCGAGATACGGGCAGCGGAAACAGAGCGCATTTGGTTTTTTGATTTTTTTTTTTTCTCCCCATCTGAGACCTGTGGCTCGCGAACCAAAGGACTGAATCGCACCAAATTTTGCAGGCACGTCCAGGGGCATAGCCCGCGTGGAAAGCCACCTACCCCGATCCGCTGGGCCCACGGGGGCCCGAGATTGAGGCCCCGGAACCCGCCAGCATTCACGGCCGCGTAACATCCGCCCGCGAGGTCCAATGTGGACAAGATTTTACACACACCTAGAGGATGGCGAGACGAGTCCAACGCTACTTTAATCCACCCCATAGCCCTCTTGGGCTCTGAGATACTGGCCATGGAACGTTAGCATTCATAGCTGCATAACTCCCGCTCTCGGCGGTCAATCCTCGCCAGCTTTGAGCAGCTGATAGGGGAGATCGAGATGAATGCAACGAGCCATGGATGGTCTCTTTAGCCCTTCGGGGGACGGAGATACGAGCCGCGGAATTTGGCCGGAATCTCGGCCTCGTAACTTCCGCCCGCGAACTGCTGTCTGCTCCAGATTTTATAGGCACGTAGAGGAGGCCGAGACGAGTCCAAGGATACCTGGCTCGTCTCTCTAGCCCTCCGGGGGACCGAGATACGAGCTTTGGAATTTGAAGGGATTTGCCAGACTTCAGGCTTCGGTGACGTCATGGGATTGCCGCCTTCTATAATACGTTCCATTCAAATTCATATGTTTTTTAATTTCAATTCCCAGGCCTGTAGCTCGCGAACCAAAGCACTGAATCGCACCAAATTTTGCAGCCACGTCCAGGGGCATGGCCCGCGTGGAATGACACCTACCCCGATCCGCTGGGCCCACGGGGGCCCGAGATAGAGGCCCCGGAACCCGCCAGCATTCACGGCCGCGTAACGTCCGCCCGCGAGGTCCTATCTGGAAAAGATTTTACACACACCTAGAGGATGGCGAGACGAGTCCAACGCTGCCTGACTCGATCCCATTGCCCTCTTGGGCTCTGAGATACTGGCCATGGAACGTTAGCATTCATAGCTGCATAACTCCCGCTCTCGGCGGTCAATCATCGCCAGCTTTGAGCAACTGATAGGGGAGATCGAGATGAATGCAAAGAGCCATGGATGGTCTCTTTAGCCCTTCGGGGGACGGAGATACGGGCCGCGGAATTTGGCCGGAATCTCGGCCTCGTAACTTCCGCCCACGAACTTCTGTCTGCTGCAGATTTTACAGGCTCGTAGAGGAGGCCGAGACGAGTCCAACGATACCTGGCTCGTCTCTCTAGCCCTCCAGGGGACCGAGATACCGAGCCGGAAATTCGGCATAAATCTGCCCGTTTTAGGCGCTCTCACCTCGGCCTCGATCGTGCCCTCGTCCGCGCTCCGGTTCTCAAGAGCTCCAGAAAGTCATATGGCACTTCGGAGGCCCGTGGCTCACGAACCCAAGCACCCTATCACGCCAAATTTTACAGGCATGTCTAAGGGGAGAGCCTCTGTCCAACGCCACCTACCACGGTCCGCTGAGGCCACGGTGGCCCGAGATACGGGCAGCGGAAACAGAGCGCATTTGGTTTTTTGATTTTTTTTTTTTCTCCCCATCTGAGACCTGTGGCTCGCGAACCAAAGCACTGAATCGCACCAAATTTTGCAGGCACGTCCAGGGGCATAGCCCGCGTGGAAAGCCACCTACCCCGATCCGCTGGGCCCACGGGGGCCCGAGATTGAGGCCCCGGAACCCGCCAGCATTCACGGCCGCGTAACTTCCGCCCGCGAGGTCCAATGTGGACAAGATTTTACACACACCTAGAGGATGGCGAGACGAGTCCAACGCTGCCTGACTCGATCCCATAGCCCTCTTGGGCTCTGAGATACTGGCCATGGAACGTTAGCATTCATAGCTGCATAACTCCCGCTCTCGGCGGTCAATCCTCGCCAGCTTTGAGCAGCTGATAGGGGAGATCGAGATGAATGCAACGAGCCATGGATGGTCTCTTTAGCCCTTCGGGGGACGGAGATACGAGCCGCGGAATTTGGCCGGAATCTCGGCCTCGTAACTTCCGCCCGCGAACTGCTGTCTGCTCCAGATTTTATAGGCACGTAGAGGAGGCCGAGACGAGTCCAACGATACCTGGCTCGTCTCTCTAGCCCTCCGGGGGACCGAGATACGAGCTTTGGAATTTGAAGGGATTTGCCAGACTTCAGGCTTCGGTGACGTCATGGGATTGCCGCCTTCTATAATACGTTCCATTCAAATTCATATGTTTTTTAATTTCAATTCCCAGGCCTGTAGCTCGCGAACCAAAGCACTGAATCGCACCAAATTTTGCAGCCACGTCCAGGGGCATGGCCCGCGTGGAATGACACCTACCCCGATCCGCTGGGCCCACGGGGGCCCGAGATAGAGGCCCCGGAACCCGCCAGCATTCACGGCCGCGTAACTTCCGCCCGCGAGGTCCTATGTGCACAAGATTTTACACACACCTAGAGGATGGCGAGACGAGTCCAACGCTGCCTGACTCGATCCCATTGCCCTCTTGGGCTCTGAGATACTGGCCATGGAACGTTAGCATTCATAGCTGCATAACTCCCGCTCTCGGCGGTCAATCATCGCCAGCTTTGAGCAACTGATAGGGGAGATCGAGATGAATGCAACGAGCCATGGATGGTCTCTTTAGCCCTTCGGGGGACGGAGATACGGGCCGCGGAATTTGGCCGGAATCTCGGCCTCGTAACTTCCGCCCACGAACTTCTGTCTGCTGCAGATTTTACAGGCTCGTAGAGGAGGCCGAGACGAGTCCAACGATACCTGGCTCGTCTCTCTAGCCCTCCAGGGGACCGAGATACCGAGCCGGAAATTCGGCATAAATCTGCCCGTTTTAGGCGCTCTCACCTCGGCCTCGATCGTGCCCTCGTCCGCGCTCCGGTTCTCAAGAGCTCCAGAAAGTCATATGGCACTTCGGAGGCCCGTGGCTCACGAACCCAAGCACCCTATCACGCCAAATTTTACAGGCATGTCTAAGGGGAGAGCCTCTGTCCAACGCCACCTACCACGGTCCGCTGAGGCCACGGTGGCCCGAGATGCGGGCAGCGGAAACAGAGGGCATTTGGTTTTTTGATTTTTTTTTTTTCTCCCCATCTGAGACCTGTGGCTCGCGAACCAAAGCACTGAATCGCACCAAATTTTGCAGGCACGTCCAGGGGCATACCCCGCGTGGAAAGCCACCTACCCCGATCCGCTGGGCCCACGGGGGCCCGAGATTGAGTACCCGGAACCCGCCAGCATTCACGGCCGCGTAACTTCCGCCCGCGAGGTCCTATGTGGACAAGATTTTACACACACCTAGAGGATGGCGAGACGAGTCCAACGCTACTTTAATCCACCCCATAGCCCTCTTGGGCTCTGAGATACTGGCCATGGAACGTTAGCATTCATAGCTGCATAACTCCCGCTCTCGGCGGTCAATCCTCGCCAGCTTTGAGCAGCTGATAGGGGAGATCGAGATGAATGCAACGAGCCATGGATGGTCTCTTTAGCCCTTCGGGGGACGGAGATACGGGCCGCGGAATTTGGCCGGAATCTCGGCCTCGTAACTTCCGCCCACGAACTTCTGTCTACTGCAGATTTTACAGGCTCGTAGAGGAGGCCGAGACGAGTCCAACGATACCTGGCTCGTCTCTCTAGCCCTCCAGGGGACCGAGATACCGAGCCGGAAATTCGGCATAAATCTGCCCGTTTTAGGCGCTCTCACCTCGGCCTCGATCGTGCCCTCGTCCGCGCTCCGGTTCTCAAGAGCTCCAGAAAGTCATATGGCACTTCGGAGGCCCGTGGCTCACGAACCCAAGCACCCTATCACGCCAAATTTTACAGGCATGTCTAAGGGGAGAGCCTCTGTCCAACGCCACCTACCACGGTCCGCTGAGGCCACGGGGGCCCGAGATACGGGCAGCGGAAACAGAGCGCATTTGGTTTTTTGATTTTTTTTTTTTCTCCCCATCTGAGACCTGTGGCTCGCGAACCAAAGGACTGAATCGCACCAAATTTTGCAGGCACGTCCAGGGGCATAGCCCGCGTGGAAAGCCACCTACCCCGATCCGCTGGGCCCACGGGGGCCCGAGATTGAGGCCCCGGAACCCGCCAGCATTCACGGCCGCGTAACTTCCGCCCGCGAGGTCCTATGTGGAAAAGATTTTACACACACCTAGAGGATGGCGAGACGAGTCCAACCCTGCCTGACTCGATCCCATTGCCCTCTTGGGCTCTGAGATACTGGCCATGGAACGTTAGCATTCATAGCTGCATAACTCCCGCTCTCGGCGGTCAATCCTCGCCAGCTTTGAGCAGCTGATAGGGGAGATAGAGATGAATGCAACGAGCCATGGATGGTCTCTTTAGCCCTTCGGGGGACGGAGATACGAGCCGCGGAAATTGGCCGGAATCTCGGCCTCGTAACTTCCGCCCGCGAACTGCTGTCTGCTCCAGATTTTATAGGCACGTAGAGGAGGCCGAGCCGAGTCCAACGATACCTGGCTCGTCTCTCTAGCCCTCCGGGGGACCGAGATACGAGCTTTGGAATTTGAAGGGATTTGCCAGACTTCAGTCTTCGGTGACGTCATGGGATTGCCGCCTTCTATGATCCGTCCCATTCAAATTCATATGTTTTTTAATTTCAATTCCCAGGCCTGTAGCTCGCGAACCAAAGCTCTGAATCGCACCAAATTTTGCAGGCAGGTTCATGGGCATGGCCTGCGTGGAAAGACACCTACCCCGATCCGCTGGGCCCACGGGGGCCCGAGATAGAGGCCCCGGAACCCGCCAGCATTCACGGCCGCGTAACTTCCGCCCGCGAGGTCCTATCTGGAAAAGATTTTACACACACCTAGAGGATGGCGAGACGAGTCCAACGCTGCCTGACTCGATCCCATTGCCCTCTTGGGCTCTGAGATACTGGCCATGGAACGTTAGCATTCATAGCTGCATAACTCCCGCTCTCGGCGGTCAATCCTCGCCAGCTTTGAGCAACTGATAGGGGAGATCGAGATGAATGCAAAGAGCCATGGATGGTCTCTTTAGCCCTTCGGGGGACGGAGATACGGGCCGCGGAATTTGGCCGGAATCTCGGCCTCGTAACTTCCGCCCACGAACTTCTGTCTGCTGCAGATTTTACAGGCTCGTAGAGGAGGCCGAGACGAGTCCAACGATACCTGGCTCGTCTCTCTAGCCCTCCAGGGGACCGAGATACCGAGCCGGAAATTCGGCATAAATCTGCCCGTTTTAGGCGCTCTCACCTCGGCCTCGATCGTGCCCTCGTCCGCGCTCCGGTTCTCAAGAGCTCCAGAAAGTCATATGGCACTTCGGAGGCCCGTGGCTCACGAACCCAAGCACCCTATCACGCCAAATTTTACAGGCATGTCTAAGGGGAGAGCCTCTGTCCAACGCCACCTACCACGGTCCGCTGAGGCCACGGGGGCCCGAGATACGGGCAGCGGAAACAGAGCGCATTTGGTTTTTTGATTTTTTTTTTTTCTCCCCATCTGAGACCTGTGGCTCGCGAACCAAAGCACTGAATCGCACCAAATTTTGCAGGCACGTCCAGGGGCATAGCCCGCGTGGAAAGCCACCTACCCCGATCCGCTGGGCCCACGGGGGCCCGAGATTGAGGCCCCGGAACCCGCCAGCATTCACGGCCGCGTAACTTCCGCCCGCGAGGTCCAATGTGGACAAGATTTTACACACACCTAGAGGATGGCGAGACGAGTCCAACGCTACTTTAATCCACCCCATAGCCCTCTTGGGCTCTGAGATACTGGCCATGGAACGTTAGCATTCATAGCTGCATAACTCCCGCTCTCGGCGGTCAATCCTCGCCAGCTTTGAGCAGCTGATAGGGGAGATCGAGATGAATGCAACGAGCCATGGATGGTCTCTTTAGCCCTTCGGGGGACGGAGATACGAGCCGCGGAATTTGGCCGGAATCTCGGCCTCGTAACTTCCGCCCGCGAACTGCTGTCTGCTCCAGATTTTATAGGCACGTAGAGGAGGCCGAGCCGAGTCCAACGATACCTGGCTCGTCTCTCTAGCCCTCCGGGGGACCGAGATACGAGCCCTGGAATTTGAAGGGATTTGCCAGACTTCAGTCTTCGGTGACGTCATGGGATTGCCGCCTTCTATGATCCGTCCCATTCAAATTCATATGTTTTTTAATTTCAATTCCCAGGCCTGTAGCTCGCGAACCAAAGCTCTGAATCGCACCAAATTTTGCAGGCAGGTTCATGGGCATGGCCTGCGTGGAAAGACACCTACCCCGATCCGCTGGGCCCACGGGGGCCCGAGATAGAGGCCCCGGAACCCGCCAGCATTTACGACCGCGTAACGTCCGCCCGCGAGGTCCTATCTGGAAAAGATTTTACACACACCTAGAGGATGGCGAGACGAGTCCAACGCTGCCTGACTCGATCCCATTGCCCTCTTGGGCTCTGAGATACTGGCCATGGAACGTTAGCATTCATAGCTGCATAACTCCCGCTCTCGGCGGTCAATCATCGCCAGCTTTGAGCAACTGATAGGGGAGATCGAGATGAATGCAAAGAGCCATGGATGGTCTCTTTAGCCCTTCGGGGGACGGAGATACGGGCCGCGGAATTTGGCCGGAATCTCGGCCTCGTAACTTCCGCCCACGAACTTCTGTCTGCTGCAGATTTTACAGGCTCGTAGAGGAGGCCGAGACGAGTCCAACGATACCTGGCTCGTCTCTCTAGCCCTCCAGGGGACCGAGATACCGAGCCGGAAATTCGGCATAAATCTGCCCGTTTTAGGCGCTCTCACCTCGGCCTCGATCGTGCCCTCGTCCGCGCTCCGGTTCTCAAGAGCTCCAGAAAGTCATATGGCACTTCGGAGGCCCGTGGCTCACGAACCCAAGCACCCTATCACGCCAAATTTTACAGGCATGTCTAAGGGGAGAGCCTCTGTCCAACGCCACCTACCACGGTCCGCTGAGGCCACGGTGGCCCGAGATGCGGGCAGCGGAAACAGAGGGCATTTGGTTTTTTGATTTTTTTTTTTTCTCCCCATCTGAGGCCTGTGGCTCGCGAACCAAAGCACTGAATCGCAACAAATTTTGCAGGCACGTCCAGGGGCATACCCCGCGTGGAAAGCCACCTACCCCGATCCGCTGGGCCCACGGGGGCCCGAGATTGAGTACCCGGAACCCGCCAGCATTCACGGCCGCGTAACTTCCGCCCGCGAGGTCCTATGTGGACAAGATTTTACACACACCTAGAGGATGGCGAGACGAGTCCAACGCTACTTTAATCCACCCCATAGCCCTCTTTGGCTCTGAGATACTGGCCATGGAACGTTAGCATTCATAGCTGCATAACTCCCGCTCTCGGCGGTCAATCCTCGCCAGCTTTGAGCAGCTGATAGGGGAGATCGAGATGAATGCAACGAGCCATGGATGGTCTCTTTAGCCCTTCGGGGGACGGAGATACGGGCCGCGGAATTTGGCCGGAATCTCGGCCTCGTAACTTCCGCCCACGAACTTCTGTCTACTGCAGATTTTACAGGCTCGTAGAGGAGGCCGAGACGAGTCCAACGATACCTGGCTCGTCTCTCTAGCCCTCCAGGGGACCGAGATACCGAGCCGGAAATTCGGCATAAATCTGCCCGTTTTAGGCGCTCTCACCTCGGCCTCGATCGTGCCCTCGTCCGCGCTCCGGTTCTCAAGAGCTCCAGAAAGTCATATGGCACTTCGGAGGCCCGTGGCTCACGAACCCAAGCACCCTATCACGCCAAATTTTACAGGCATGTCTAAGGGGAGAGCCTCTGTCCAACGCCACCTACCACGGTCCGCTGAGGCCACGGTGGCCCGAGATGCGGGCAGCGGAAACAGAGGGCATTTGGTTTTTTGATTTTTTTTTTTTCTCCCCATCTGAGACCTGTGGCTCGCGAACCAAAGCACTGAATCGCACCAAATTTTGCAGGCACGTCCAGGGGCATAGCCCGCGTGGAAAGCCACCTACCCCGATCCGCTGGGCCCACGGGGGCCCGAGATTGAGGCCCCGGAACCCGCCAGCATTCACGGCCGCGTAACTTCCGCCCGCGAGGTCCAATGTGGACAAGATTTTACATACACCTAGAGGATGGCGAGACGAGTCCAACGCATCCTGACTCGATCCCATTGCCCTCTTGGGCTCTGAGATACTGGCCATGGAACGTTAGCAATCATAGCTGCATAACTCCCGCTCTCGGCGGTCAATCTTCGCCAGCTATGAGCAGCTGATAGGGGAGATAGAGATGAATGCCCCGAGCCATGGATGGTCTCATTGGCCCTTCGGGGGACGGAGATACGGGCCGCGGAATTTGGCCGGAATCTCGGCCTCGTAACTTCCGCCCACGAACTTCTGTCTACTGCAGATTTTACAGGCTCGTAGAGGAGGCCGAGACGAGTCCAACGATACCTGGCTCGTCTCTCTAGCCCTCCAGGGGACCGAGATACCGAGCCGGAAATTCGGCATAAATCTGCCCGTTTTAGGCGCTCTCACCTCGGCCTCGATCGTGCCCTCGTCCGCGCTCCGGTTCTCAAGAGCTCCAGAAAGTCATATGGCACTTCGGAGGCCCGTGGCTCACGAACCCAAGCACCCTATCACGCCAAATTTTACAGGCATGTCTAAGGGGAGAGCCTCTGTCCAACGCCACCTACCACGGTCCGCTGAGGCCACGGGGGCCCGAGATACGGGCAGCGGAAACAGAGCGCATTTGGTTTTTTGATTTTTTTTTTTTCTCCCCATCTGAGACCTGTGGCTCGCGAACCAAAGGACTGAATCGCACCAAATTTTGCAGGCACGTCCAGGGGCATAGCCCGCGTGGAAAGCCACCTACCCCGATCCGCTGGGCCCACGGGGGCCCGAGATTGAGGCCCCGGAACCCGCCAGCATTCACGGCCGCGTAACTTCCGCCCGCGAGGTCCAATGTGGACAAGATTTTACACACACCTAGAGGATGGCGAGACGAGTCCAACGCTACTTTAATCCACCCCATAGCCCTCTTGGGCTCTGAGATACTGGCCATGGAACGTTAGCATTCATAGCTGCATAACTCCCGCTCTCGGCGGTCAATCCTCGCCAGCTTTGAGCAGCTGATAGGGGAGATCGAGATGAATGCAACGAGCCATGGATGGTCTCTTTTGCCCTTCGGGGGACGGAGATACGAGCCGCGGAAATTGGCCGGAATCTCGGCCTCGTAACTTCCGCCCGCGAACTGCTGTCTGCTCCAGATTTTATAGGCACGTAGAGGAGGCCGAGACGAGTCCAAGGATACCTGGCTCGTCTCTCTAGCCCTCCGGGGGACCGAGATACGAGCTTTGGAATTTGAAGGGATTTGCCAGACTTCAGGCTTCGGTGACGTCATGGGATTGCCGCCTTCTATAATACGTTCCATTCAAATTCATATGTTTTTTAATTTCAATTCCCAGGCCTGTAGCTCGCGAACCAAAGCACTGAATCGCACCAAATTTTGCAGCCACGTCCAGGGGCATGGCCCGCGTGGAATGACACCTACCCCGATCCGCTGGGCCCACGGGGGCCCGAGATAGAGGCCCCGGAACCCGCCAGCATTCACGGCCGCGTAACTTCCGCCCGCGAGGTCCTATGTGCACAAGATTTTACACACACCTAGAGGATGGCGAGACGAGTCCAACGCTGCCTGACTCGATCCCATTGCCCTCTTGGGCTCTGAGATACTGGCCATGGAACGTTAGCATTCATAGCTGCATAACTCCCGCTCTCGGCGGTCAATCATCGCCAGCTTTGAGCAACTGATAGGGGAGATCGAGATGAATGCAACGAGCCATGGATGGTCTCTTTAGCCCTTCGGGGGACGGAGATACGGGCCGCGGAATTTGGCCGGAATCTCGGCCTCGTAACTTCCGCCCACGAACTTCTGTCTGCTGCAGATTTTACAGGCTCGTAGAGGAGGCCGAGACGAGTCCAACGATACCTGGCTCGTCTCTCTAGCCCTCCAGGGGACCGAGATACCGAGCCGGAAATTCGGCATAAATCTGCCCGTTTTAGGCGCTCTCACCTCGGCCTCGATCGTGCCCTCGTCCGCGCTCCGGTTCTCAAGAGCTCCAGAAAGTCATATGGCACTTCGGAGGCCCGTGGCTCACGAACCCAAGCACCCTATCACGCCAAATTTTACAGGCATGTCTAAGGGGAGAGCCTCTGTCCAACGCCACCTACCACGGTCCGCTGAGGCCACGGTGGCCCGAGATACGGGCAGCGGAAACAGAGGGCATTTGGTTTTTTGATTTTTTTTTTTTCTCCCCATCTGAGACCTGTGGCTCGCGAACCAAAGCACTGAATCGCACAAAATTTTGCAGGCACGTCCAGGGGCATAGCCCGCGTGGAAAGCCACCTACCCCGATCCGCTGGGCCCACGGGGGCCCGAGATTGAGGCCCCGGAACCCGCCAGCATTCACGGCCGCGTAACTTCCGCCCGCGAGGTCCAATGTGGACAAGATTTTACATACACCTAGAGGATGGCGAGACGAGTCCAACGCTACTTTAATCCACCCCATAGCCCTCTTTGGCTCTGAGATACTGGCCATGGAACGTTAGCATTCATAGCTGCATAACTCCCGCTCTCGGCGGTCAATCCTCGCCAGCTTTGAGCAGCTGATAGGGGAGATCGAGATGAATGCAACGAGCCATGGATGGTCTCTTTAGCCCTTCGGGGGACGGAGATACGAGCCGCGGAATTTGGCCGGAATCTCGGCCTCGTAACTTCCGCCCGCGAACTGCTGTCTGCTCCAGATTTTATAGGCACGTAGAGGAGGCCGAGACGAGTCCAACGATACCTGGCTCGTCTCTCTAGCCCTCCGGGGGACCGAGATACGAGCTTTGGAATTTGAAGGGATTTGCCAGACTTCAGGCTTCGGTGACGTCATGGGATTGCCGCCTTCTATAATACGTTCCATTCAAATTCATATGTTTTTTAATTTCAATTCCCAGGCCTGTAGCTCGCGAACCAAAGCACTGAATCGCACCAAATTTTGCAGCCACGTCCAGGGGCATGGCCCGCGTGGAATGACACCTACCCCGATCCGCTGGGCCCACGGGGGCCCGAGATAGAGGCCCCGGAACCCGCCAGCATTCACGGCCGCGTAACTTCCGCCCGCGAGGTCCTATGTGCACAAGATTTTACACACACCTAGAGGATGGCGAGACGAGTCCAACGCTGCCTGACTCGATCCCATTGCCCTCTTGGGCTCTGAGATACTGGCCATGGAACGTTAGCATTCATAGCTGCATAACTCCCGCTCTCGGCGGTCAATCATCGCCAGCTTTGAGCAACTGATAGGGGAGATCGAGATGAATGCAACGAGCCATGGATGGTCTCTTTAGCCCTTCGGGGGACGGAGATACGGGCCGCGGAATTTGGCCGGAATCTCGGCCTCGTAACTTCCGCCCACGAACTTCTGTCTGCTGCAGATTTTACAGGCTCGTAGAGGAGGCCGAGACGAGTCCAACGATACCTGGCTCGTCTCTCTAGCCCTCCAGGGGACCGAGATACCGAGCCGGAAATTCGGCATAAATCTGCCCGTTTTAGGCGCTCTCACCTCGGCCTCGATCGTGCCCTCGTCCGCGCTCCGGTTCTCAAGAGCTCCAGAAAGTCATATGGCACTTCGGAGGCCCGTGGCTCACGAACCCAAGCACCCTATCACGCCAAATTTTACAGGCATGTCTAAGGGGAGAGCCTCTGTCCAACGCCACCTACCACGGTCCGCTGAGGCCACGGTGGCCCGAGATGCGGGCAGCGGAAACAGAGGGCATTTGGTTTTTTGATTTTTTTTTTTTTCTCCCCATCTGAGACCTGTGGCTCGCGAACCAAAGCACTGAATCGCACCAAATTTTGCAGGCACGTCCAGGGGCATACCCCGCGTGGAATGACACCTACCCCGATCCGCTGGGCCCACGGGGGCCCGAGATAGAGGCCCCGGAACCCGCCAGCATTCACGGCCGCTTAACTTCCGCCCGCGAGGTCCTATGTGCACAAGATTTTACACACACCTAGAGGATGGCGAGACGAGTCCAACGCTACTTTAATCCACACCATTGCCCTCTTGGGCTCTGAGATACTGGCCATGGAACGTTAGCATTCATAGCTGCATAACTCCCGCTCTCGGCGGTCAATCCTCGCCAGCTTTGAGCAGCTGATAGGGGAGATCGAGATGAATGCAACGAGCCATGGATGGTCTCTTTAGCCCTTCGGGGGACGGAGATACGAGCCGCGGAATTTGGCCGGAATCTCGGCCTCGTAACTTCCGCCCGCGAACTGCTGTCTGCTCCAGATTTTATAGGCACGTAGAGGAGGCCGAGACGAGTCCAACGATACCTGGCTCGTCTCTCTAGCCCTCCGGGGGACCGAGATACGAGCTTTGGAATTTGAAGGGATTTGCCAGACTTCAGGCTTCGGTGACGTCATGGGATTGCCGCCTTCTATAATACGTTCCATTCAAATTCATATGTTTTTTAATTTCAATTCCCAGGCCTGTAGCTCGCGAACCAAAGCGCTGAATCGCACCAAATTTTGCAGGCACGTCCAGGGCCATGGCCCGCGTGGAAAGACACCTACCCCGATCCGCTGGGCCCTCGGGGGCCCGAGATAGAGGCCCCGGAACCCGCCAGCATTTACGGCCGCGTAACTTCCGCCCGCGAGGTCCTATGTGGAAAAGATTTTACACACACCTAGAGGATGGCGAGACGAGTCCAACGCTGCCTGACTCGATCCCATTGCCCTCTTGGGCTCTGAGATACTGGCCATGGAACGTTAGCATTCATAGCTGCATAACTCCCGCTCTCGGCGGTCAATCATCGCCAGCTTTGAGCAACTGATAGGGGAGATCGAGATGAATGCAACGAGCCATGGATGGTCTCTTTAGCCCTTCGGGGGACGGAGATACGGGCCGCGGAATTTGGCCGGAATCTCGGCCTCGTAACTTCCGCCCACGAACTTCTGTCTGCTGCAGATTTTACAGGCTCGTAGAGGAGGCCGAGACGAGTCCAACGATACCTGGCTCGTCTCTCTAGCCCTCCAGGGGACCGAGATACCGAGCCGGAAATTCGGCATAAATCTGCCCGTTTTAGGCGCTCTCACCTCGGCCTCGATCGTGCCCTCGTCCGCGCTCCGGTTCTCAAGAGCTCCAGAAAGTCATATGGCACTTCGGAGGCCCGTGGCTCACGAACCCAAGCACCCTATCACGCCAAATTTTACAGGCATGTCTAAGGGGAGAGCCTCTGTCCAACGCCACCTACCACGGTCCGCTGAGGCCACGGTGGCCCGAGATGCGGGCAGCGGAAACAGAGGGCATTTGGTTTTTTGATTTTTTTTTTTTCTCCCCATCTGAGACCTGTGGCTCGCGAACCAAAGCACTGAATCGCACCAAATTTTGCAGGCACGTCCAGGGGCATACCCCGCGTGGAAAGCCACCTACCCCGATCCGCTGGGCCCACGGGGGCCCGAGATTGAGTACCCGGAACCCGCCAGCATTCACGGCCGCGTAACTTCCGCCCGCGAGGTCCTATGTGGACAAGATTTTACACACACCTAGAGGATGGCGAGACGAGTCCAACGCTACTTTAACCCACCCCATAGCCCTCTTGGGCTCTGAGATACTGGCCATGGAACGTTAGCATTCATAGCTGCATAACTCCCGCTCTCGGCGGTCAATCCTCGCCAGCTTTGAGCACCTGATAGGGGAGACCGAGATGAATGCAACGAGCCATGGATGGTCTCTTTAGCCCTTCGGGGGACGGAGATACGGGCCGCGGAATTTGGCCGGAATCTCGGCCTCGTAACTTCCGCCCACGAACTTCTGTCTACTGCAGATTTTACAGGCTCGTAGAGGAGGCCGAGACGAGTCCAACGATACCTGGCTCGTCTCTCTAGCCCTCCAGGGGACCGAGATACCGAGCCGGAAATTCGGCATAAATCTGCCCGTTTTAGGCGCTCTCACCTCGGCCTCGATCGTGCCCTCGTCCGCGCTCCGGTTCTCAAGAGCTCCAGAAAGTCATATGGCACTTCGGAGGCCCGTGGCTCACGAACCCAAGCACCCTATCACGCCAAATTTTACAGGCATGTCTAAGGGGAGAGCCTCTGTCCAACGCCACCTACCACGGTCCGCTGAGGCCACGGGGGCCCGAGATACGGGCAGCGGAAACAGAGCGCATTTGGTTTTTTGATTTTTTTTTTTTCTCCCCATCTGAGACCTGTGGCTCGCGAACCAAAGGACTGAATCGCACCAAATTTTGCAGGCACGTCCAGGGGCATAGCCCGCGTGGAAAGCCACCTACCCCGATCCGCTGGGCCCACGGGGGCCCGAGATTGAGGCCCCGGAACCCGCCAGCATTCACGGCCGCGTAACTTCCGCCCGCGAGGTCCGATGTGCACAAGATTTTACACACACCTAGAGGATGGCGAGACGAGTCCAACCCTGCCTGACTCGATCCCATAGCCCTCTTGGGCTCTGAGATACTGGCCATGGAACGTTAGCATTCATAGCTGCATAACTCCCGCTCTCGGCGGTCAATCCTCGCCAGCTTTGAGCAGCTGATAGGGGAGATCGAGATGAATGCAACGAGCCATGGATGGTCTCTTTAGCCCTTCGGGGGACGGAGATACGAGCCGCGGAATTTGGCCGGAATCTCGGCCTCGTAACTTCCGCCCGCGAACTGCTGTCTGCTCCAGATTTTATAGGCACGTAGAGGAGGCCGAGACGAGTCCAAGGATACCTGGCTCGTCTCTCTAGCCCTCCGGGGGACCGAGATACGAGCTTTGGAATTTGAAGGGATTTGCCAGACTTCAGGCTTCGGTGACGTCATGGGATTGCCGCCTTCTATAATACGTTCCATTCAAATTCATATGTTTTTTAATTTCAATTCCCAGGCCTGTAGCTCGCGAACCAAAGCACTGAATCGCACCAAATTTTGCAGCCACGTCCAGGGGCATGGCCCGCGTGGAATGACACCTACCCCGATCCGCTGGGCCCACGGGGGCCCGAGATAGAGGCCCCGGAACCCGCCAGCATTCACGGCCGCGTAACTTCCGCCCGCGAGGTCCTATGTGCACAAGATTTGACACACACCTAGAGGATGGCGAGACGAGTCCAACGCTACTTTAATCCAACCCATAGCCCTCTTTGGCTCTGAGATACTGGCCATGGAACGTTAGCATTCATAGCTGCATAACTCCCGCTCTCGGCGGTCAATCCTCGCCAGCTTTGAGCAGCTGATAGGGGAGATCGAGATGAATGCAACGAGCCATGGATGGTCTCTTTAGCCCTTCGGGGGACGGAGATACGAGCCGCGGAAATTGGCCGGAATCTCGGCATCGTAACTTCCGCCCGCGAACTGCTGTCTGCTCCAGATTTTATAGGCACGTAGAGGAGGCCGAGCCGAGTCCAACGATACCTGGCTCGTCTCTCTAGCCCTCCGGGGGACCGAGATACGAGCCCTGGAATTTGAAGGGATTTGCCAGACTTCAGTCTTCGGTGACGTCATGGGATTGCCGCCTTCTATGATCCGTCCCATTCAAATTCATATGTTTTTTAATTTCAATTCCCAGGCCTGTAGCTCGCGAACCAAAGCTCTGAATCGCACCAAATTTTGCAGGCAGGTTCATGGGCATGGCCTGCGTGGAAAGACACCTACCCCGATCCGCTGGGCCCACGGGGGCCCGAGATAGAGGCCCCGGAACCCGCCAGCATTTACGACCGCGTAACGTCCGCCCGCGAGGTCCTATCTGGAAAAGATTTTACACACACCTAGAGGATGGCGAGACGAGTCCAACGCTGCCTGACTCGATCCCATTGCCCTCTTGGGCTCTGAGATACTGGCCATGGAACGTTAGCATTCATAGCTGCATAACTCCCGCTCTCGGCGGTCAATCATCGCCAGCTTTGAGCAACTGATAGGGGAGATCGAGATGAATGCAACGAGCCATGGATGGTCTCTTTAGCCCTTCGGGGGACGGAGATACGGGCCGCGGAATTTGGCCGGAATCTCGGCCTCGTAACTTCCGCCCACGAACTTCTGTCTGCTGCAGATTTTACAGGCTCGTAGAGGAGGCCGAGACGAGTCCAACGATACCTGGCTCGTCTCTCTAGCCCTCCAGGGGACCGAGATACCGAGCCGGAAATTCGGCATAAATCTGCCCGTTTTAGGCGCTCTCACCTCGGCCTCGATCGTGCCCTCGTCCGCGCTCCGGTTCTCAAGAGCTCCAGAAAGTCATATGGCACTTCGGAGGCCCGTGGCTCACGAACCCAAGCACCCTATCACGCCAAATTTTACAGGCATGTCTAAGGGGAGAGCCTCTGTCCAACGCCACCTACCACGGTCCGCTGAGGCCACGGTGGCCCGAGATACGGGCAGCGGAAACAGAGCGCATTTGGTTTTTTGATTTTTTTTTTTTCTCCCCATCTGAGACCTGTGGCTCGCGAACCAAAGCACTGAATCGCACCAAATTTTGCAGGCACGTCCAGGGGCATAGCCCGCGTGGAAAGCCACCTACCCCGATCCGCTGGGCCCACGGGGGCCCGAGATTGAGGCCCCGGAACCCGCCAGCATTCACGGCCGCGTAACTTCCGCCCGCGAGGTCCAATGTGGACAAGATTTTACACACACCTAGAGGATGGCGAGACGAGTCCAACGCTACTTTAATCCACCCCATAGCCCTCTTGGGCTCTGAGATACTGGCCATGGAACGTTAGCATTCATAGCTGCATAACTCCCGCTCTCGGCGGTCAATCCTCGCCAGCTTTGAGCAGCTGATAGGGGAGATCGAGATGAATGCAACGAGCCATGGATGGTCTCTTTTGCCCTTCGGGGGACGGAGATACGAGCCGCGGAATTTGGCCGGAATCTCGGCCTCGTAACTTCCGCCCGCGAACTGCTGTCTGCTCCAGATTTTATAGGCACGTAGAGGAGGCCGAGACGAGTCCAAGGATACCTGGCTCGTCTCTCTAGCCCTCCGGGGGACCGAGATACGAGCTTTGGAATTTGAAGGGATTTGCCAGACTTCAGGCTTCGGTGACGTCATGGGATTGCCGCCTTCTATAATACGTTCCATTCAAATTCATATGTTTTTTAATTTCAATTCCCAGGCCTGTAGCTCGCGAACCAAAGCACTGAATCGCACCAAATTTTGCAGCCACGTCCAGGGGCATGGCCCGCGTGGAATGACACCTACCCCGATCCGCTGGGCCCACGGGGGCCCGAGATAGAGGCCCCGGAACCCGCCAGCATTCACGGCCGCGTAACTTCCGCCCGCGAGGTCCTATGTGCACAAGATTTGACACACACCTAGAGGATGGCGAGACGAGTCCAACGCTACTTTAATCCAACCCATAGCCCTCTTTGGCTCTGAGATACTGGCCATGGAACGTTAGCATTCATAGCTGCATAACTCCCGCTCTCGGCGGTCAATCCTCGCCAGCTTTGAGCAGCTGATAGGGGAGATCGAGATGAATGCAACGAGCCATGGATGGTCTCTTTAGCCCTTCGGGGGACGGAGATACGAGCCGCGGAAATTGGCCGGAATCTCGGCATCGTAACTTCCGCCCGCGAACTGCTGTCTGCTCCAGATTTTATAGGCACGTAGAGGAGGCCGAGCCGAGTCCAACGATACCTGGCTCGTCTCTCTAGCCCTCCGGGGGACCGAGATACGAGCCCTGGAATTTGAAGGGATTTGCCAGACTTCAGTCTTCGGTGACGTCATGGGATTGCCGCCTTCTATGATCCGTCCCATTCAAATTCATATGTTTTTTAATTTCAATTCCCAGGCCTGTAGCTCGCGAACCAAAGCTCTGAATCGCACCAAATTTTGCAGGCAGGTTCATGGGCATGGCCTGCGTGGAAAGACACCTACCCCGATCCGCTGGGCCCACGGGGGCCCGAGATAGAGGCCCCGGAACCCGCCAGCATTTACGACCGCGTAACGTCCGCCCGCGAGGTCCTATCTGGAAAAGATTTTACACACACCTAGAGGATGGCGAGACGAGTCCAACGCTGCCTGACTCGATCCCATTGCCCTCTTGGGCTCTGAGATACTGGCCATGGAACGTTAGCATTCATAGCTGCATAACTCCCGCTCTCGGCGGTCAATCCTCGCCAGCTTTGAGCAACTGATAGGGGAGATCGAGATGAATGCAACGAGCCATGGATGGTCTCTTTAGCCCTTCGGGGGACGGAGATACGGGCCGCGGAATTTGGCCGGAATCTCGGCCTCGTAACTTCCGCCCACGAACTTCTGTCTGCTGCAGATTTTACAGGCTCGTAGAGGAGGCCGAGACGAGTCCAACGATACCTGGCTCGTCTCTCTAGCCCTCCAGGGGACCGAGATACCGAGCCGGAAATTCGGCATAAATCTGCCCGTTTTAGGCGCTCTCACCTCGGCCTCGATCGTGCCCTCGTCCGCGCTCCGGTTCTCAAGAGCTCCAGAAAGTCATATGGCACTTCGGAGGCCCGTGGCTCACGAACCCAAGCACCCTATCACGCCAAATTTTACAGGCATGTCTAAGGGGAGAGCCTCTGTCCAACGCCACCTACCACGGTCCGCTGAGGCCACGGTGGCCCGAGATACGGGCAGCGGAAACAGAGCGCATTTGGTTTTTTGATTTTTTTTTTTTCTCCCCATCTGAGACCTGTGGCTCGCGAACCAAAGCACTGAATCGCACCAAATTTTGCAGGCACGTCCAGGGGCATAGCCCGCGTGGAAAGCCACCTACCCCGATCCGCTGGGCCCACGGGGGCCCGAGATTGAGGCCCCGGAACCCGCCAGCATTCACGGCCGCGTAACTTCCGCCCGCGAGGTCCTATGTGGACAAGATATTACACACACCTAGAGGATGGCGAGACGAGTCCAACGCTGCCTGACTCGATCCCATAGCCCTCTTGGGCTCTGAGATACTGGCCATGGAACGTTAGCATTCATAGCTGCATAACTCCCGCTCTCGGCGGTCAATCCTCGCCAGCTTTGAGCAGCTGATAGGGGAGATCGAGATGAATGCAACGAGCCATGGATGGTCTCTTTTGCCCTTCGGGGGACGGAGATACGAGCCGCGGAATTTGGCCGGAATCTCGGCCTCGTAACTTCCGCCCGCGAACTGCTGTCTGCTCCAGATTTTATAGGCACGTAGAGGAGGCCGAGACGAGTCCAAGGATACCTGGCTCGTCTCTCTAGCCCTCCGGGGGACCGAGATACGAGCTTTGGAATTTGAAGGGATTTGCCAGACTTCAGGCTTCGGTGACGTCATGGGATTGCCGCCTTCTATAATACGTTCCATTCAAATTCATATGTTTTTTAATTTCAATTCCCAGGCCTGTAGCTCGCGAACCAAAGCGCTGAATCGCACCAAATTTTGCAGGCACGTCCAGGGCCATGGCCCGCGTGGAAAGACACCTACCCCGATCCGCTGGGCCCTCGGGGGCCCGAGATAGAGGCCCCGGAACCCGCCAGCATTTACGGCCGCGTAACTTCCGCCCGCGAGGTCCTATGTGGAAAAGATTTTACACACACCTAGAGGATGGCGAGACGAGTCCAACCCTGCCTGACTCGATCCCATTGCCCTCTTGGGCTCTGAGATACTGGCCATGGAACGTTAGCATTCATAGCTGCATAACTCCCGCTCTCGGCGGTCAATCCTCGCCAGCTTTGAGCAGCTGATAGGGGAGATCGAGATGAATGCAACGAGCCATGGATGGTCTCTTTAGCCCTTCGGGGGACGGAGATACGAGCCGCGGAAATTGGCCGGAATCTCGGCATCGTAACTTCCGCCCGCGAACTGCTGTCTGCTCCAGATTTTATAGGCACGTAGAGGAGGCCGAGCCGAGTCCAACGATACCTGGCTCGTCTCT
Organism: Hemibagrus wyckioides; assembly: GCF_019097595.1. Classification (NCBI taxonomy): domain Eukaryota; kingdom Metazoa; phylum Chordata; class Actinopteri; order Siluriformes; family Bagridae; genus Hemibagrus; species Hemibagrus wyckioides. The sequence continues at coordinate 20,796,225 of NC_080734.1, read as the reverse complement.
CTAGCCCTCCGGGGGACCGAGATACGAGCCCTGGAATTTGAAGGGATTTGCCAGACTTCAGTCTTCGGTGACGTCATGGGATTGCCGCCTTCTATGATCCGTCCCATTCAAATTCATATGTTTTTTAATTTCAATTCCCAGGCCTGTAGCTCGCGAACCAAAGCTCTGAATCGCACCAAATTTTGCAGGCAGGTTCATGGGCATGGCCTGCGTGGAAAGACACCTACCCCGATCCGCTGGGCCCACGGGGGCCCGAGATAGAGGCCCCGGAACCCGCCAGCATTTACGACCGCGTAACGTCCGCCCGCGAGGTCCTATCTGGAAAAGATTTTACACACACCTAGAGGATGGCGAGACGAGTCCAACGCTGCCTGACTCGATCCCATTGCCCTCTTGGGCTCTGAGATACTGGCCATGGAACGTTAGCATTCATAGCTGCATAACTCCCGCTCTCGGCGGTCAATCCTCGCCAGCTTTGAGCAACTGATAGGGGAGATCGAGATGAATGCAACGAGCCATGGATGGTCTCTTTAGCCCTTCGGGGGACGGAGATACGGGCCGCGGAATTTGGCCGGAATCTCGGCCTCGTAACTTCCGCCCACGAACTTCTGTCTGCTGCAGATTTTACAGGCTCGTAGAGGAGGCCGAGACGAGTCCAACGATACCTGGCTCGTCTCTCTAGCCCTCCAGGGGACCGAGATACCGAGCCGGAAATTCGGCATAAATCTGCCCGTTTTAGGCGCTCTCACCTCGGCCTCGATCGTGCCCTCGTCCGCGCTCCGGTTCTCAAGAGCTCCAGAAAGTCATATGGCACTTCGGAGGCCCGTGGCTCACGAACCCAAGCACCCTATCACGCCAAATTTTACAGGCATGTCTAAGGGGAGAGCCTCTGTCCAACGCCACCTACCACGGTCCGCTGAGGCCACGGTGGCCCGAGATGCGGGCAGCGGAAACAGAGGGCATTTGGTTTTTTGATTTTTTTTTTTTCTCCCCATCTGAGACCTGTGGCTCGCGAACCAAAGCACTGAATCGCACCAAATTTTGCAGGCACGTCCAGGGGCATACCCCGCGTGGAAAGCCACCTACCCCGATCCGCTGGGCCCACGGGGGCCCGAGATTGAGTACCCGGAACCCGCCAGCATTCACGGCCGCGTAACTTCCGCCCGCGAGGTCCTATGTGGACAAGATTTTACACACACCTAGAGGATGGCGAGACGAGTCCAACGCTACTTTAATCCACCCCATAGCCCTCTTGGGCTCTGAGATACTGGCCATGGAACGTTAGCATTCATAGCTGCATAACTCCCGCTCTCGGCGGTCAATCCTCGCCAGCTTTGAGCACCTGATAGGGGAGATCGAGATGAATGCAACGAGCCATGGATGGTCTCTTTAGCCCTTCGGGGGACGGAGATACGGGCCGCGGAATTTGGCCGGAATCTCGGCCTCGTAACTTCCGCCCACGAACTTCTGTCTACTGCAGATTTTACAGGCTCGTAGAGGAGGCCGAGACGAGTCCAACGATACCTGGCTCGTCTCTCTAGCCCTCCAGGGGACCGAGATACCGAGCCGGAAATTCGGCATAAATCTGCCCGTTTTAGGCGCTCTCACCTCGGCCTCGATCGTGCCCTCGTCCGCGCTCCGGTTCTCAAGAGCTCCAGAAAGTCATATGGCACTTCGGAGGCCCGTGGCTCACGAACCCAAGCACCCTATCACGCCAAATTTTACAGGCATGTCTAAGGGGAGAGCCTCTGTCCAACGCCACCTACCACGGTCCGCTGAGGCCACGGGGGCCCGAGATACGGGCAGCGGAAACAGAGCGCATTTGGTTTTTTGATTTTTTTTTTTTCTCCCCATCTGAGACCTGTGGCTCGCGAACCAAAGCACTGAATCGCACCAAATTTTGCAGGCACGTCCAGGGGCATAGCCCGCGTGGAAAGCCACCTACCCCGATCCGCTGGGCCCACGGGGGCCCGAGATTGAGGCCCCGGAACCCGCCAGCATTCACGGCCGCGTAACTTCCGCCCGCGAGGTCCAATGTGGACAAGATTTTACACACACCTAGAGGATGGCGAGACGAGTCCAACGCTACTTTAATCCACCCCATAGCCCTCTTGGGCTCTGAGATACTGGCCATGGAACGTTAGCATTCATAGCTGCATAACTCCCGCTCTCGGCGGTCAATCCTCGCCAGCTTTGAGCAGCTGATAGGGGAGATCGAGATGAATGCAACGAGCCATGGATGGTCTCTTTTGCCCTTCGGGGGACGGAGATACGAGCCGCGGAATTTGGCCGGAATCTCGGCCTCGTAACTTCCGCCCGCGAACTGCTGTCTGCTCCAGATTTTATAGGCACGTAGAGGAGGCCGAGACGAGTCCAAGGATACCTGGCTCGTCTCTCTAGCCCTCCGGGGGACCGAGATACGAGCTTTGGAATTTGAAGGGATTTGCCAGACTTCAGGCTTCGGTGACGTCATGGGATTGCCGCCTTCTATAATACGTTCCATTCAAATTCATATGTTTTTTAATTTCAATTCCCAGGCCTGTAGCTCGCGAACCAAAGCACTGAATCGCACCAAATTTTGCAGCCACGTCCAGGGGCATGGCCCGCGTGGAATGACACCTACCCCGATCCGCTGGGCCCACGGGGGCCCGAGATAGAGGCCCCGGAACCCGCCAGCATTCACGGCCGCGTAACTTCCGCCCGCGAGGTCCTATGTGCACAAGATTTTACACACACCTAGAGGATGGCGAGACGAGTCCAACGCTGCCTGACTCGATCCCATTGCCCTCTTGGGCTCTGAGATACTGGCCATGGAACGTTAGCATTCATAGCTGCATAACTCCCGCTCTCGGCGGTCAATCCTCGCCAGCTTTGAGCAGCTGATAGGGGAGATCGAGATGAATGCAACGAGCCATGGATGGTCTCTTTAGCCCTTCGGGGGACGGAGATACGGGCCGCGGAATTTGGCCGGAATCTCGGCCTCGTAACTTCCGCCCGCGAACTGCTGTCTGCTCCAGATTTTATAGGCACGTAGAGGAGGCCGAGACGAGTCCAACGATACCTGGCTCGTCTCTCTAGCCCTCCGGGGGACCGAGATACGAGCCCTGGAATTTGAAGGGATTTGCCAGACTTCAGTCTTCGGTGACGTCATGGGATTGCCGCCTTCTATGATCCGTCCCATTCAAATTCATATGTTTTTTAATTTCAATTCCCAGGCCTGTAGCTCGCGAACCAAAGCACTGAATCGCACCAAATTTTGCAGACACGTCCAGGGGCATGGCAGCGTGGAATGACACCTACCCCGATCCGCTGGGCCCACGGGGGCCCGAGATAGAGGCCCCGGAACCCGCCAGCATTCACGGCCGCGTAACTTCCGCCCGCGAGGTCCTATCTGGAAAAGATTTTACACACACCTAGAGGATGGCGAGACGAGTCCAACGCTGCCTGACTCGATCCCATTGCCCTCTTGGGCTCTGAGATACTGGCCATGGAACGTTAGCATTCATAGCTGCATAACTCCCGCTCTCGGCGGTCAATCCTCGCCAGCTTTGAGCAACTGATAGGGGAGATCGAGATGAATGCAACGAGCCATGGATGGTCTCTTTAGCCCTTCGGGGGACGGAGATACGGGCCGCGGAATTTGGCCGGAATCTCGGCCTCGTAACTTCCGCCCACGAACTTCTGTCTACTGCAGATTTTACAGGCTCGTAGAGGAGGCCGAGACGAGTCCAACGATACCTGGCTCGTCTCTCTAGCCCTCCAGGGGACCGAGATACCGAGCCGGAAATTCGGCATAAATCTGCCCGTTTTAGGCGCTCTCACCTCGGCCTCGATCGTGCCCTCGTCCGCGCTCCGGTTCTCAAGAGCTCCAGAAAGTCATATGGCACTTCGGAGGCCCGTGGCTCACGAACCCAAGCACCCTATCACGCCAAATTTTACAGGCATGTCTAAGGGGAGAGCCTCTGTCCAACGCCACCTACCACGGTCCGCTGAGGCCACGGGGGCCCGAGATACGGGCAGCGGAAACAGAGCGCATTTGGTTTTTTGATTTTTTTTTTTTCTCCCCATCTGAGACCTGTGGCTCGCGAACCAAAGCACTGAATCGCACCAAATTTTGCAGGCACGTCCAGGGGCATAGCCCGCGTGGAAAGCCACCTACCCCGATCCGCTGGGCCCACGGGGGCCCGAGATTGAGGCCCCGGAACCCGCCAGCATTCACGGCCGCGTAACTTCCGCCCGCGAGGTCCTATGTGCACAAGATTTTACACACACCTAGAGGATGGCGAGACGAGTCCAACCCTGCCTGACTCGATCCCATAGCCCTCTTGGGCTCTGAGATACTGGCCATGGAACGTTAGCATTCATAGCTGCATAACTCCCGCTCTCGGCGGTCAATCCTCGCCAGCTTTGAGCAGCTGATAGGGGAGATCGAGATGAATGCAACGAGCCATGGATGGTCTCTTTAGCCCTTCGGGGGACGGAGATACGAGCCGCGGAATTTGGCCGGAATCTCGGCCTCGTAACTTCCGCCCGCGAACTGCTGTCTGCTCCAGATTTTATAGGCACGTAGAGGAGGCCGAGACGAGTCCAAGGATACCTGGCTCGTCTCTCTAGCCCTCCGGGGGACCGAGATACGAGCTTTGGAATTTGAAGGGATTTGCCAGACTTCAGGCTTCGGTGACGTCATGGGATTGCCGCCTTCTATAATACGTTCCATTCAAATTCATATGTTTTTTAATTTCAATTCCCAGGCCTGTAGCTCGCGAACCAAAGCACTGAATCGCACCAAATTTTGCAGCCACGTCCAGGGGCATGGCCCGCGTGGAATGACACCTACCCCGATCCGCTGGGCCCACGGGGGCCCGAGATAGAGGCCCCGGAACCCGCCAGCATTCACGGCCGCGTAACTTCCGCCCGCGAGGTCCTATGTGCACAAGATTTTACACACACCTAGAGGATGGCGAGACGAGTCCAACGCTACTTTAACCCACCCCATAGCCCTCTTGGGCTCTGAGATACTGGCCATGGAACGTTAGCATTCATAGCTGCATAACTCCCGCTCTCGGCGGTCAATCCTCGCCAGCTTTGAGCAGCTGATAGGGGAGATCGAGATGAATGCAACGAGCCATGGATGGTCTCTTTAGCCCTTCGGGGGACGGAGATACGAGCCGCGGAAATTGGCCGGAATCTCGGCATCGTAACTTCCGCCCGCGAACTGCTGTCTGCTCCAGATTTTATAGGCACGTAGAGGAGGCCGAGCCGAGTCCAACGATACCTGGCTCGTCTCTCTAGCCCTCCGGGGGACCGAGATACGAGCCCTGGAATTTGAAGGGATTTGCCAGACTTCAGTCTTCGGTGACGTCATGGGATTGCCGCCTTCTATGATCCGTCCCATTCAAATTCATATGTTTTTTAATTTCAATTCCCAGGCCTGTAGCTCGCGAACCAAAGCTCTGAATCGCACCAAATTTTGCAGGCAGGTTCATGGGCATGGCCTGCGTGGAAAGACACCTACCCCGATCCGCTGGGCCCACGGGGGCCCGAGATAGAGGCCCCGGAACCCGCCAGCATTTACGACCGCGTAACGTCCGCCCGCGAGGTCCTATCTGGAAAAGATTTTACACACACCTAGAGGATGGCGAGACGAGTCCAACGCTGCCTGACTCGATCCCATTGCCCTCTTGGGCTCTGAGATACTGGCCATGGAACGTTAGCATTCATAGCTGCATAACTCCCGCTCTCGGCGGTCAATCATCGCCAGCTTTGAGCAACTGATAGGGGAGATCGAGATGAATGCAAAGAGCCATGGATGGTCTCTTTAGCCCTTCGGGGGACGGAGATACGGGCCGCGGAATTTGGCCGGAATCTCGGCCTCGTAACTTCCGCCCACGAACTTCTGTCTGCTGCAGATTTTACAGGCTCGTAGAGGAGGCCGAGACGAGTCCAACGATACCTGGCTCGTCTCTCTAGCCCTCCAGGGGACCGAGATACCGAGCCGGAAATTCGGCATAAATCTGCCCGTTTTAGGCGCTCTCACCTCGGCCTCGATCGTGCCCTCGTCCGCGCTCCGGTTCTCAAGAGCTCCAGAAAGTCATATGGCACTTCGGAGGCCCGTGGCTCACGAACCCAAGCACCCTATCACGCCAAATTTTACAGGCATGTCTAAGGGGAGAGCCTCTGTCCAACGCCACCTACCACGGTCCGCTGAGGCCACGGTGGCCCGAGATGCGGGCAGCGGAAACAGAGGGCATTTGGTTTTTTGATTTTTTTTTTTTCTCCCCATCTGAGACCTGTGGCTCGCGAACCAAAGCACTGAATCGCACCAAATTTTGCAGGCACGTCCAGGGGCATAGCCCGCGTGGAAAGCCACCTACCCCGATCCGCTGGGCCCACGGGGGCCCGAGATTGAGTACCCGGAACCCGCCAGCATTCACGGCCGCGTAACTTCCGCCCGCGAGGTCCTATGTGGACAAGATTTTACACACACCTAGAGGATGGCGAGACGAGTCCAACGCTACTTTAATCCACCCCATAGCCCTCTTGGGCTCTGAGATACTGGCCATGGAACGTTAGCATTCATAGCTGCATAACTCCCGCTCTCGGCGGTCAATCCTCGCCAGCTTTGAGCAGCTGATAGGGGAGATCGAGATGAATGCAACGAGCCATGGATGGTCTCTTTAGCCCTTCGGGGGACGGAGATACGAGCCGCGGAATTTGGCCGGAATCTCGGCCTCGTAACTTCCGCCCGCGAACTGCTGTCTGCTCCAGATTTTATAGGCACGTAGAGGAGGCCGAGACGAGTCCAAGGATACCTGGCTCGTCTCTCTAGCCCTCCGGGGGACCGAGATACGAGCTTTGGAATTTGAAGGGATTTGCCAGACTTCAGGCTTCGGTGACGTCATGGGATTGCCGCCTTCTATAATACGTTCCATTCAAATTCATATGTTTTTTAATTTCAATTCCCAGGCCTGTAGCTCGCGAACCAAAGCACTGAATCGCACCAAATTTTGCAGCCACGTCCAGGGGCATGGCAGCGTGGAATGACACCTACCCCGATCCGCTGGGCCCACGGGGGCCCGAGATAGAGGCCCCGGAACCCGCCAGCATTCACGGCCGCGTAACGTCCGCCCGCGAGGTCCTATCTGGAAAAGATTTTACACACACCTAGAGGATGGCGAGACGAGTCCAACGCTGCCTGACTCGATCCCATTGCCCTCTTGGGCTCTGAGATACTGGCCATGGAACGTTAGCATTCATAGCTGCATAACTCCCGCTCTCGGCGGTCAATCCTCGCCAGCTTTGAGCAACTGATAGGGGAGATCGAGATGAATGCAAAGAGCCATGGATGGTCTCTTTAGCCCTTCGGGGGACGGAGATACGGGCCGCGGAATTTGGCCGGAATCTCGGCCTCGTAACTTCCGCCCACGAACTTCTGTCTGCTGCAGATTTTACAGGCTCGTAGAGGAGGCCGAGACGAGTCCAACGATACCTGGCTCGTCTCTCTAGCCCTCCAGGGGACCGAGATACCGAGCCGGAAATTCGGCATAAATCTGCCCGTTTTAGGCGCTCTCACCTCGGCCTCGATCGTGCCCTCGTCCGCGCTCCGGTTCTCAAGAGCTCCAGAAAGTCATATGGCACTTCGGAGGCCCGTGGCTCACGAACCCAAGCACCCTATCACGCCAAATTTTACAGGCATGTCTAAGGGGAGAGCCTCTGTCCAACGCCACCTACCACGGTCCGCTGAGGCCACGGTGGCCCGAGATACGGGCAGCGGAAACAGAGCGCATTTGGTTTTTTGATTTTTTTTTTTTCTCCCCATCTGAGACCTGTGGCTCGCGAACCAAAGCACTGAATCGCACAAAATTTTGCAGGCACGTCCAGGGGCATAGCCCGCGTGGAAAGCCACCTACCCCGATCCGCTGGGCCCACGGGGGCCCGAGATTGAGGCCCCGGAACCCGCCAGCATTCACGGCCGCGTAACTTCCGCCCGCGAGGTCCAATGTGGACAAGATTTTACATACACCTAGAGGATGGCGAGACGAGTCCAACGCTACTTTAATCCACCCCATAGCCCTCTTGGGCTCTGAGATACTGGCCATGGAACGTTAGCATTCATAGCTGCATAACTCCCGCTCTCGGCGGTCAATCCTCGCCAGCTTTGAGCAGCTGATAGGGGAGATCGAGATGAATGCAACGAGCCATGGATGGTCTCTTTAGCCCTTCGGGGGACGGAGATACGAGCCGCGGAATTTGGCCGGAATCTCGGCCTCGTAACTTCCGCCCGCGAACTGCTGTCTGCTCCAGATTTTATAGGCACGTAGAGGAGGCCGAGACGAGTCCAAGGATACCTGGCTCGTCTCTCTAGCCCTCCGGGGGACCGAGATACGAGCTTTGGAATTTGAAGGGATTTGCCAGACTTCAGGCTTCGGTGACGTCATGGGATTGCCGCCTTCTATAATACGTTCCATTCAAATTCATATGTTTTTTAATTTCAATTCCCAGGCCTGTAGCTCGCGAACCAAAGCGCTGAATCGCACCAAATTTTGCAGGCACGTCCAGGGCCATGGCCCGCGTGGAAAGACACCTACCCCGATCCGCTGGGCCCTCGGGGGCCCGAGATAGAGGCCCCGGAACCCGCCAGCATTTACGGCCGCGTAACTTCCGCCCGCGAGGTCCTATGTGGAAAAGATTTTACACACACCTAGAGGATGGCGAGACGAGTCCAACGCTGCCTGACTCGATCCTATAGCCCTCTTGGGCTCTGAGATACTGGCCATGGAACGTTAGCATTCATAGCTGAATAACTCCCGCTCTCGGCGGTCAATCCTCGCCAGCTTTGAGCAACTGATAGGGGAGATCGAGATGAATGCAACGAGCCATGGATGGTCTCTTTTGCCCTTCGGGGGACGGAGATACGGGCCGCGGAATTTGGCCGGAATCTCGGCCTCGTAACTTCCGCCCGCGAACTGCTGTCTGCTCCAGATTTTATAGGCACGTAGAGGAGGCCGAGACGAGTCCAACGATACCTGGCTCGTCTCTCTAGCCCTCCAGGGGACCGAGATACCGAGCCGGAAATTCGGCATAAATCTGCCCGTTTTAGGCGCTCTCACCTCGGCCTCGATCGTGCCCTCGTCCGCGCTCCGGTTCTCAAGAGCTCCAGAAAGTCATATGGCACTTCGGAGGCCCGTGGCTCACGAACCCAAGCACCCTATCACGCCAAATTTTACAGGCATGTCTAAGGGGAGAGCCTCTGTCCAACGCCACCTACCACGGTCCGCTGAGGCCACGGTGGCCCGAGATGCGGGCAGCGGAAACAGAGGGCATTTGGTTTTTTAATTTCAATTCCCAGGCCTGTAGCTCGCGAACCAAAGCACTGAATCGCACCAAATTTTGCAGCCACGTCCAGGGGCATGGCCCACGTGGAATGACACCTACCCCGATCCGCTGGGCCCACGGGGGCCCGAGATAGAGGCCCCGGAACCCGCCAGCATTCACGGCCGCGTAACTTCCGCCCGCGAGGTCCTATGTGCACAAGATTTTACACACACCTAGAGGATGGCGAGACGAGTCCAACGCTACTTTAATCCACACCATTGCCCTCTTGGGCTCTGAGATACTGGCCATGGAACGTTAGCATTCATAGCTGCATAACTCCCGCTCTCGGCGGTCAATCCTCGCCAGCTTTGAGCAGCTGATAGGGGAGATCGAGATGAATGCAACGAGCCATGGATGGTCTCTTTAGCCCTTCGGGGGACGGAGATACGGGCCGCGGAATTTGGCCGGAATCTCGGCCTCGTAACTTCCGCCCACGAACTTCTGTCTGCTGCAGATTTTACAGGCTCGTAGAGGAGGCCGAGACGAGTCCAACGATACCTGGCTCGTCTCTCTAGCCCTCCAGGGGACCGAGATACCGAGCCGGAAATTCGGCATAAATCTGCCCGTTTTAGGCGCTCTCACCTCGGCCTCGATCGTGCCCTCGTCCGCGCTCCGGTTCTCAAGAGCTCCAGAAAGTCATATGGCACTTCGGAGGCCCGTGGCTCACGAACCCAAGCACCCTATCACGCCAAATTTTACAGGCATGTCTAAGGGGAGAGCCTCTGTCCAACGCCACCTACCACGGTCCGCTGAGGCCACGGGGGCCCGAGATACGGGCAGCGGAAACAGAGCGCATTTGGTTTTTTGATTTTTTTTTTTTCTCCCCATCTGAGACCTGTGGCTCGCGAACCAAAGCACTGAATCGCACCAAATTTTGCAGGCACGTCCAGGGGCATAGCCCGCGTGGAAAGCCACCTACCCCGATCCGCTGGGCCCACGGGGGCCCGAGATAGAGGCCCCGGAACCCGCCAGCATTTACGGCCGCGTAACTTCCGCCCGCGAGGTCCTATGTGGAAAAGATTTTACACACACCTAGAGGATGGCGAGACGAGTCCAACGCTACTTTAATCCACCCCATAGCCCTCTTGGGCTCTGAGATACTGGCCATGGAACGTTAGCATTCATAGCTGCATAACTCCCGCTCTCGGCGGTCAATCCTCGCCAGCTTTGAGCAGCTGATAGGGGAGATCGAGATGAATGCAACGAGCCATGGATGGTCTCTTTAGCCCTTCGGGGGACGGAGATACGAGCCGCGGAAATTGGCCGGAATCTCGGCCTCGTAACTTCCGCCCGCGAACTGCTGTCTGCTCCAGATTTTATAGGCACGTAGAGGAGGCCGAGACGAGTCCAACGATACCTGGCTCGTCTCTCTAGCCCTCCGGGGGACCGAGATACGAGCCCTGGAATTTGAAGGGATTTGCCAGACTTCAGGCTTCGGTGACGTCATGGGATTGCCGCCTTCTATGATCCGTCCCATTCAAATTCATATGTTTTTTAATTTCAATTCCCAGGCCTGTAGCTCGCGAACCAAAGCTCTGAATCGCACCAAATTTTGCAGCCACGTCCAGGGGCATGGCCCGCGTGGAATGACACCTACCCCGATCCGCTGGGCCCACGGGGGCCCGAGATAGAGGCCCCGGAACCCGCCAGCATTCACGGCCGCGTAACGTCCGCCCGCGAGGTCCTATGTGGAAAAGATTTTACACACACCTAGAG